>NC_137522.1:2680000-2852500 GCF_041902795.1 Electrophorus electricus
GTAACATGAAGATGTACTTCCTTCATTACCTCAGACAAAAGTAACTCTGTAACTGATAACACAGAGTTCAAGGAGTGAGAGGCACCGTTGCAGTCAACGTATCACACATGGGACCAGGGGCGGGGCTAGGGGCAAACCACCAAAACATCCCACTTCCTGGGATATTGCTTTGAGGCATAGGGATGCCCAAGGATGATGCGTGTTAAAGGACATTCAGAAAGTATCAAATTAACAGCCTTACTTACTCAAAGGAGTAACGCACGTTACCATGGGTGGAAATACCAGAGATTTACATTGATTTATTGTAATCTTCAACTGCCCAGTAATCTATTTAAAATATTTATTGTCTTTGACAAATGACGGTGGGGCAGAAGAGTCCAGGGCAGAAGAGGAGTTCAGGAGTGAATAACCCGCTGCCCCACCTCCGTGCCTAGGGGCAATCCAGGCCAAGCAGGGAGGAGGAGGAGGTTAGGGGTTAGGGGTGTGTGTATGAGACCGTGAGGAGGAGGTTAGGGGTTAGTGGTTAGGTGTGTGTGTATGAGACAGTGAGGAGGAGGAGGTTAGGGGTTAGGGGTTAGGGGTGTGTGTATGAGACAGTGAGGAGGAGGTTAGGGGTTAGGGGTTAGGGGTTAGGGGTTAGGTGTGTGTGTATGAGACAGTGAGGAGGAGGTTAGGGGTTAGTGGTGTGTGTATAAGATCGTGAGCAGGAGGTTAGGGGTTAGGGGTTAGGAGTTAGGGGTTAGGGGTGTGTGTATGAGACAGTGAGGAGGAAGTTAGGGGTTAGGAGTTAGGGGTTAGGGGTGTGTGTATGAGACAGTGAGGAGGAAGTTAGGGGTTAGGGGTTAGGGGTTAGTGGTGTGTGTATGAGATCGTGAGGAGGAGGTTAGGGGTTAGGGGTGTGTGTATAAGATCGTGAGCAGGAGGTTAGGGGTTAGGAGTTAGGGGTTAGGGGTGTGTGTATAAGACAGTGAGGAGGAGGTTAGGGGTTAGGGGTGTGTGTATGAGACCGTGAGGAGGAGGTTAGGGGTTAGTGGTGTGTGTATGAGATCGTGAGGAGGAGGTTAGGGGTTAGGGGTTAGGAGTTAGGGGTTAGGGGTTAGGGGTTAGGTGTGTGTGTATGAGACAGTGAGGAGGAGGTTAGGGGTTAGTGGTGTGTGTATAAGATCGTGAGCAGGAGGTTAGGGGTTAGGAGTTAGGAGTTAGGGGTTAGGGGTTAGGGGTTAGGGGTGTGTGTATGAGACAGTGAGGAGGAAGTTAGGGGTTAGGGGTTAGGGGTTAGGGGTGTGTGTATGAGACAGTGAGGAGGAAGTTAGGGGTTAGGGGTTAGGGGTTAGGGGTGTGTGTATGAGACAGTGAGGAGGAAGTTAGGGGTTAGGGGTTAGGGGTTAGGGGTTAGGGGTGTGTGTATGAGACAGTGAGGAGGAAGTTAGGGGTTAGGGGTTAGGGGTTAGGGGTGTGTGTATGAGACTGTGAGGAGGAGGTTAGGGGTTAGGGGTTAGGGGTTAGGGGTGTGTGTATGAGACAGTGAGGAGGAAGTTAGGGGTTAGGGGTTAGGGGTTAGGGGTGTGTGTATGAGACTGTGAGGAGGAGGTTAGGGGTTAGGGGTTAGGGGTGTGTGTATGAGATCGTGAGACCTTCTTGTTTCTGTTAATTCCCAGAAACAGCATCAGCTGTCCAACAGGGTCAGTGGAATCAAAGAGAAAAAGCAAAAAAGTCTTTAATACATTAAAACCTCAGAGAGTTACCCTCAGAGTTACCCTCAGAGAGTTGCCCTCAGAGAGTTACCCTCAGAGAGTTGCCCTCAGAGAGTTACCCTCAGAGAGTTGCCCTCAGAGAGTTACCCTCAGAGTTGCCCTCAGAGAGTTGCCCTCAGAGAGTTACCCTCAGAGAGTTGCCCTCAGAGTTACCCTCAGAGAGTTACCCTCAGTGAGTTGCCCTCAGAGTTGCCCTCAGAGAGTTACCCTCAGAGAATTGCCCTCAGAGTTACCCTCAGAGTTACCCTCAGAGAGTTACCCTCAGTGTTACCCTCAGAGAGTTGCCCTCAGAGAGTTACCCTCAGAGAGTTACCCTCAGAGAGTTGCCCTCAGAGTTGCCCTCAGAGTTGCCCTCAGAGAGTTGCCCTCAGAGAGTTACCCTCAGAGAGTTAGCCTCAGAGAGTTAGCCTCAGAGAGTTACCCTCAGAGTTGCCCTCAGTGTTAATCAGAGAGTTACCCTCAGAGAGTTACCCTCAGAGAGTTGCCCTCAAAGAGTTACCCTCAGTGTTACCCTCAGAGAGTTACCCTCAGTGTTGCCCTCAGAGAGTTACCCTCTGTGTTACCCTCTGTGTTACCCTCTGTGTTACCGCCAGTCTTATCGTGACAGTGTTACCATGACGGTGGTCCTAACAAGGACTCAACATAATCATCTTAAATGACTCCATTAACCAGATGACTTTGTATTTATCCATCTCATTAACATCAATTCACAGTGTTTTACATTTTGAACTAAAAGTAAAAGCATCACTGTAGAAGACAGAGTGATTGTGTGTGTGTGTGTGGGGGGGGGTGTTTTGAGGAGTCCTACAACACTAACACACTTCACATACATAGCAAGCCTGGACACACATACATATAGCCACACATAGGCACAAGGACACAACAAAGACTAAGGCGTTCTAACACGCATGTCATCTAACACACGCACACACAAACAGTATGCGTATTTACACGTGGACGCGAACAGCCCCGGATCAGACCCGGTCACGCCATGCTCCTCTTTACGGTGGCGACTCTGAGAGAGTAAGTATCCGTGCTGCTTAGCTACCTCAAACGCTCCGTAGCTAACAGCCGAATCGTGCCCCAGCTGAGCAAAAAGCCCGCGAGCTCCATCGCTCTTCACTGGACTGTAGGTGACAAGTAGAAGTAAGTGAGATGGGGTTTGGGGAGGCTGAGGGGTCATGAAGGGGTCAGAGCAGTACTTACTGAGGTGACACGCCACCCATGGATTGACCCACCAAGGGCGCTGGGTTTTGTGGTCAGTAAAGTAAATTTCTCCCCAAGGCGTTAAGAGTCTGCTTTCAGCCGCCCGGCAGCTGCGCTGTTTAAAGCAGTAACAGTACAAAGAGCTCTAGATCACTTAGGCCTCCCCGACCCGGGCTCCAGGCTCACACTCGGGCTCGCCAAGGTCAAAGAAAGTAATTTGAATCCATGCACAGTGGAGCTAAAATGAAACTTGACTTGAAAAGTTGGCTACTGTCCTGAGTACCATGTTAGCACGCATATGCTGAACCGATTGTGTTGCTGCTCTGAAAAATGTCATACTCTGTTCTAGAGGCGTTGGGGGGGTGCTGCTGGGTAATTAGGGAGGAGCTTCCTGGAGGGGGGGGGGCGCTATTCGGTAAGGGCCCGCCTGCCTCTGTACTGAGGAGAAGGGAAAGAGAGCAACGGAAAAAATTCCATCAAAACAACAAAGGCAGAATAAAACCGCACCCTGATGAGAGAGGGATTTCAGCCAGCAGTGTTCCATTGGGAAAGTGGAGGAATGGACTGGGAATGGACTGGGAATGGACTGGACAGACAGTATAAGTTCATGTGTTTTGGTGCTTCGCATGAGCCACTGGCCATAATTCCACTACAAAACTATCTGTGTGTATGAGGAGTTGGAAGAGTTTGGTTGGGATGGTGCTTGACGTGCAGTGCTGAAAGCACCCCATGCAGCAGGGCAAGCCCGTTACTGAACGCGGCGTCACAAACACACAGTGCCTGACTGACTCCCGGGATTCAGGCCAGGCGTTTTTGCTCTCAGGGAAACGGCACTGCCTGGGTGTCTAACGCAGTCGCCGAGTTAATCATTTGATTCAGTGACAATGATGTTTAACAGGGTTTGTGGTACCAAAATCTTTCGAGTGTGGTCACTGAACTACCTTTGCTAGATTAGAGGTGACACCCGTTCAAAGTCCAACTTCAACGACACAGAAAGCACATCTTCCTGACTGCACTGTTCCAACAAAGTCGAGCCAGATGTCAAAAGCAGCATTTCTGCATCAGTGGACCGGCAGAGAGGATCAGCAGGAGGCACCGGCCCTATCCCACAAGCCCACCATGCTGTTCTCTACAGCCAAAGATCGATATCGATCTCTCTCTCTCTCTCTCCCTCTCTCTCTCCCTCTCTCTCTCCTTCTCACCACACCTAATCTACATCTTTTCTTTTTGGATTGCCAAAACTCAGATTACAACACCTGTCTTATGAAGTAGATTAAATATGACATTAAAAAAGTCTATACTTAATTCTAAGTCTAAAAAAACAGTTAAGATTGTTCATTAAACATCTGGAAGCTAAGTGAAAGGTGTGGTTTTGTATGCCTCTTGGAACACTTTAAACAGTTGGCAGCGAAGCAGAGATGCCGTTTTCCATTTTATCACGAAGCATTTGTGAGAAGAAAAGCTGGACAGCAGGTTTAAGGACAGCACAATTAAGGACAGGACATTTAAGCTTCAGGGGGGAAGAGCTACGGCCTATCCACTGGCCAGATCACTGTGTGTGTGTGTGTGTGTGTGTGTCTGTTATATGCTAATACTACTGTTATATGTCATAATGCTAATACTACTGTTATATGTCATAATGCTAATACTACTGTTATATGCTAATACTACTGTTATATGTCATAATGCTAATACTACTGTTATATGTCATAATGCTAATACTACTGTTATATGCTAATACTACTGTTATATGTCATAATGCTAATACTACTGTTATATGTCATAATGCTAATACTACTGTTATATGCTAATACTACTGTTATATGTCATAATGCTAATACTACTGTTATATGCTAATACTACTGTTATATGCTAATACTACTGTTATATGCTAATACTACTGTTATATGTCATAATGCTAATACTACTGTTATATGCTAATACTACTGTTATATGTCATAATGCTAATACTACTGTTATATGTCATAATGCTAATACTACTGTTATATGCTAATACTACTGTTATATGTTATAATGCTAATACTACTGTTATATGTCATAATGCTAATACTACTGTTATATGCTAATACTACTGTTATATGTCATAATGCTAATACTACTGTTATATGTCATAATGCTAATACTACTGTTATATGCTAATACTACTGTTATATGCTAATACTACTGTTATATGTCATAATGCTAATACTACTGTTATATGCTAATACTACTGTTATATGCTAATACTACTGTTATATGTCATAATGCTAATACTACTGTTATATGCTAATACTACTGTTATATGCTAATACTACTGTTATATGTCAATGCTAATACTACTGTTATATGTCATAATGCTAATACTATTGTTATATGCTAATACTACTGTTATATGCTAATACTACTGTTATATGTCATAATGCTAATACTACTGTTATATGTCATAATGCTAATACTACTGTTATATGCTAATACTACTGTTATATGTCATAATGCTAATACTACTGTTATATGTCATAATGCTAATACTACTGTTATATGCTAATACTACTGTTATATGTCATAATGCTAATACTACTGTTATATGTCATAATGCTAATACTACTGTTATATGCTAATACTACTGTTATATGTCATAATGCTAATACTACTGTTATATGCTAATACTACTGTTATATGCTAATACTACTGTTATATGTCATAATGCTAATACTACTGTTATATGCTAATACTACTGTTATGTCATAATGCTAATACTACTGTTATATGTCATAATGCTAATACTACTGTTATATGCTAATACTACTGTTATATGTCATAATGCTAATACTACTGTTATATGTCATAATGCTAATACTACTGTTATATGCTAATACTACTGTTATATGTCATAATGCTAATACTACTGTTATATGCTAATACTACTGTTATATGCTAATACTACTGTTATATGTCATAATGCTAATACTACTGTTATATGCTAATACTACTGTTATATGCTAATACTACTGTTATATGTCATAATGCTAATACTACTGTTATATGCTAATACTACTGTTATATGCTAATACTACTGTTATATGTCAATGCTAATACTACTGTTATATGTCATAATGCTAATACTATTGTTATATGCTAATACTACTGTTATATGCTAATACTACTGTTATATGTTATTATCCTACAAGTTGTGATGCTGCAAAGGGAAAATACAATAATAAAAATGCAATAATAGCTGAGGAGTGCGAGTGAGTGAGTGAAAGAAAATGTACTTGAACAATACATACTTAATATTAAGAACAGTGGATGTGAGGCTCCACTCTGGATGTGGAGAGTGGAGGCTCATATTAAGAACAGTGGATGTGAGGCTCAGTGGATGTGAGGCTCCACTCTGACATCACCTGCATGACCCTACATTTAGGGTTTGGGTAGAGTTAAGGTTAAGGTTTGGGTAGAGTTAGGGTTTGGGTAAAGTTAGGGTTAGGGTTTGGGTAGAGTTAGGGTTAGGGTAGAGTTAAGGTTGAGTTAGGGTTAGGGTAGAAGTAGAGTTAGGGTTTGGGTAGAGTTAAGGTTAAGGTTTGGGTAGAGTTAGGGTTTGGGTAAAGTTGGGGTTAGGGTTAGGGTTTGGGTAAAGTTAGGGTTAGGGTAGAGTTAAGATTGAGTTAGGGTTAGGGTAGAAGTAGAGTTAGGGTTTGGGTAGAGTTAAGGTTAAGGTTTGGGTAGAGTTAGGGTTTGGGTAAAGTTAGGGTTAGGGTTTGGGTAGAGTTAGGGTTAGGGTAGAGTTAAGGTTGAGTTAGGGTTAGGGTAGAAGTAGAGTTAGGGTTTGGGTAGAGTTAGGGTTAGCATAGAGATAGAGTTAGGGTTAGGGTAGAGTTAGGATTGAGTTAGGATTAGGGTAGAGTTAGGGTTATGCCAGGTCTCACCTCCATGAGCAGAGCAGTGTAGCTCAGTGGTTAATGTACTGAATTAATAATCAGAAAGTGGCCAGTTCAAGCCCCACTACCACCAAGATGCCACTGTCGGGCCCCTGAGCAAGACCCTCAATTACTCAACTTGTGTTCAGTCGTAATTGTAAGTTGCTTTGTATAAAAGCATCAGCTAAACGCCGTAACTGTTAATGACCTGCAGGTGGAGGAAGCATGATTGTCTTCATAAGATTTGAAGGATGTTATGGTATTTGGAGTTGGGTTGTGACAGCTGGTTACTTCACATGCTTAATTCTATATTTTCTCTTGGTCTTACACACAACTGTGTATGACTGTGTTCAACACCCAGTCCTGTGGCGTGTTTGTGTGGTGATGTGTAGTCTCAGAGCTGTAGAAACATAGATCACTCTACACAGCAAGCTCTACAGTCGTGGCCAAGTTTTGAGCTATGTATGTACTAGCTCAAATTTTGGGTTTTTACAAAGTTTGCTGCTTCCGTTTTTATGGTGGCAATTTGCATTTACTATAGATTGTGAAGAGTGATCAGATGAATTGCAATTAATTGAAAAGTCATTCCTTGCCATGAAAATTAACTTTACAAACATTACTGCATTCCAACCACTGCACTTCAGCCCTGCCACAAAATGGCCTGCTAACCTCATTTCAGTAATCTTCTCGTTAGCTCAGGAGAAAGTATTAACAAGGACAAGGCAGCTGATCAACCATTTAGCAAATTAAACATTAATCAAATCATCAAGAACTTCAAGGAGAGGTTCAATTGCAGTGAAGAAGGCTTCAGGGCGCCCAAGAAAGTCAAGAAAGCACAAGGACCTTCTCTTAAAGAGGATGCAGCTACAGGATCGGGTCACCACCAGTGCAGAGCTTGCTCAGGAATGGCAGAAGGCAGATGTGAGGACATCTGCACGTACAGATGGCTTGGTGTCCAGAAGGGCAGGAAAGAAACCACTTCTTTCCAAGAAAAACATCAAGGACAGACTGACATTCTGCAGGAGGTACAGGGATTGGACTGCAGAGGACTGGGGTAAAGTTATTTTCTATGATGAAGTCCGCTTCAGTCTATTTGGGACATCTGGACAAATGATTGTCCGGAGAAGAAAAGGTGAGCGCTACCATGAGTCCCGTGTCATGCCAACAGTGAGGCATCCTGCAACCATTGATGTGTGGAGTTGCTTCTCATCCAAGGGAGTGGGTTTGCTCAAAGTTTTGCCTAAGAACAGTGTCATGAATGGCATCAAAACATCCTCCAAGAGCAAGTTCTCCGAATGAGCCAGGAGCAATTTGGTGATGAACAATGCTTTTTCCAGCATGATGGAGCACCAAGTCACAAGGCAAAAATGATAACCAAGTGGCTCAGTGAACAAAACATTAAGGAAACTCCCCAGATCTCAATCCTATTGAGAACCTGTGGTCAATCCTCAAAAAGAGGGTGGACAAACAAACACAGAAACTGTGATCAACTCCAAGCACTGATTAGGCAAGAATGGGTTGCCATCAGTCAAGATTTTGCCCAGAAGCTGATATTCAGCATGCCAAGACAAAATGCAGAATTGCACGCTCTGCATGACACTCTACACAGAATGCGCTACAAAGTGAGCTGTTTTTTCTGAGTCGCATAAGTGAGTCACGAGGGCCTAGCTGCATCCTCCACTCAGAGAACCATGTGTGTGTTTGTGTGTGTGTGTATGTGTGTACACACGCATGCATTTGTGTGTGTGGAGCCCCACCGATGTTGCGATGGGACACAGAGAACCCTGTTGTGTGTAGACACAGAGAACCCTATGTTGTGTGCATGTGTGTGTGTGTGTGTGTGTGTGTGTGTATGTGTGTGTGTGTGTGTGTGGACACAGAGAACCCTATATTTGTGTGCATGTGTGTGTGTGTGTGTGTGTGTGTGTGTGTGTGTGTGTGTGTGTGTGTGTGGACACAGAGAACCCTGGACTAGCTGTTGTAGTCTGAGTTCAAGTTTGATGGAAGTGATTATTCATGTAATAAACACACTACTAGACACAGTACTACAGTGTCTTCACAGATCACATTATGTGTGTGTGTGTGCGCGCGTTTGTCTGTGTGTGTATGTGTGGCCTCACCGAGGTTGGGCTGAGACAGAGCCATGGAGCGCTGCTGCACACCCCCGCTGCCAGCGGACGCCTGGGAGTGCAGACTCATCTGGGTCACGTTGGCCGTCATGGTCTTCCGTGGGTCATGCCATGTGGTGATCTTATCCACGTGACTGCAGACGTGACACACACACACACAATATTTACCAAAAAGGATTTCAGGGATTCTCTATCTGAATCTTGAACAACAATGCTTTCAGTCTGGCAAAATAAACCATTCCAGGTGCTGTAATTGCCTCTATAAACAAAAGCACAAAATGTCTACAAAAACATTTAAGATCATGTTCTGGGTGGAAAATTGTGTTATCAGTGTCACAGCAAACTTTCCTAATCCAACCCCAACGTAACAAGCAACAGCTGAGAGTCAGAGCCGTACAGCGAGAGTAGCAGGCGGGTGTGGAGGGGCAGTACATGTCCCAGGTGGCGTGTCCAAGGGGGAGTCTCTAAATTGGAGTTTGAGCAAAGTCACTCGTCAAATAAACTCGTCCAGATTAAACCAACCACGAGCGAGATCTTTAGAGTTCATGAAAGTTGGAGTTATTTAACCCAGGGACAAAGCACAGGGGCACTTGTCATGATTGTGCTTGTAGTCATGGTTACTCACAGTCGCGTTTACTCTGAAGAGCACGTGCTGGAATGTGATCCCGTGGAGATGACAGCCACACCGGTTCCATGGCCCAGTGGCACCTGCCCCATGCAGTGTTTACGAAGGCTTTCTTGTTTATGCCCACTTCCCCGTGTACGCTACACTAAACCCTCGGCCTTTCAGAGGATCTTTCACAATCCGTGACTCACTCAACAGCTCTACAAATGATTTCACACGCTCATACGCTCCAGTAGATTCAAATCACCCTTCATTTCTTCTGGTAGTTTCTGCTGGTGGAGCCGTTAACAGCCCTCTTGTGGACTGAAACCACTCACAAACTGTGGAGTCAGAGTTTGGCTCCCACTGGGTTTGGGTTCCTCAGATGTCCGGGCCTGATGGTTCACAGCTCGTGAGGCCCAGCGACGTGATGGAGGCACGGTGAGACAAACTGGCTGGCTTACCCAGCGGAGTGGAGATTAGTCGTTTCCCGCCACACTGACAGCAGAGCTTGGCAGCGAACAGCATGGCGACAGCAGATTAGACACCGTGACCTTTCAGGAAGTACAGGCTACTACATTCCACCGGCGCATGGCTACAACCCTAAAAGACGCTACCAAGCTCCCATGTGAAGAGCACTGTCTGCCCAGACACTATGGTCAGAAGTGTTTCTCTGTTGTGTGTAGTTCATAGCTCAGCGTTACGGGCTCAAGGGGTGAGTGACTGTCCAGGAGACGCCCCGTCATGGTGAGAAACACATGGCGTGAATCAGCAGCAGGGATCTGATTTACAGTGCCGAGGTGCTTGGAGTCGTTTGTCACCGGGCGAGGGGGATTTGTACACGTCTGTATGGGAGGGAGGATAAGACACACACTCGACTCCGAGCAGGCTCAGACACGTCAGACTTTGAGCTTGGATACTCTTGGATTAAGATGAATGAAGATGTGGCT
This sequence comes from Electrophorus electricus, assembly GCF_041902795.1. Taxonomy (NCBI): domain Eukaryota; kingdom Metazoa; phylum Chordata; class Actinopteri; order Gymnotiformes; family Gymnotidae; genus Electrophorus; species Electrophorus electricus. The sequence goes on from NC_137522.1 coordinate 2,690,558, forward strand.
AAATGATCACCAGACATCACTGAACAAAGCAGACAATGAAGAAAGCTTTTCCCAGCTCAACAAAAACTATGACCATAAAAAAAAGAAAAATAAATCATTAAATGAACACTGTGAAATATTCACTCTAATCTCCAGCTATTGTATCTGAGGCATATGGTCGATTACCATAGACAATCATTGACAGGTTTCCCTACACAGAACACATTGACTGGAAATGTACAAGACGTCCTCAGCACCTACCCTTCAGTTTCGGTAAACGGGTTTTCCATTCCTTTGGAGGTATTGAAAATGTGTTGAATTGATTGCCCCTGGTAACTGCCCTTATACTAAATACTGGATAGACAGAGGCCGGGCTGAAAACACTGCATTATCCCTTCAGGTTGGTGTGCTGGTGTGAAGTTAAGAGTGGAAGATTCAGACCATAATGAAATATCTGAGTGAGTCTCACAACGCTGTTTTGTGAAAGAAAGACCTGATGTTTACTGAAAAAAAACCACACAAATGCATTCACGAGTTTGGGAGGCACAGTGAAGCACATATACATACATACATACATACATACACATTATATATATATATATATACACACACAGACACACACAGACACACACACACATACACACACACACATATATATAAACACTTGCGCATACATATGAAACATTTTCAAATAAAAAGCCTACTACTTACATTTGTGTATGATCATTTAAACTTGCATATACACACACTTGCACATTCATTCACTGGTGCATAAACAGAGTTTAACTAGGCTTGTGTGTGGCCCCGTGTGTGTAAAGCGATTTTTAGTGCACCCGGAAGTCAGCAAGTCAGTAAGTGTTTATACACATGTGCACACGCACACACGCACACACACACGCACACACACACACAGGAAATTGAGAAGAACAATAGCTGTGTAGTGGACCTAGGGCGACAACAGGACTGAAACCCTAACCCACTCCTCACCTCCCTTCACCCCTCCCCCACCGTCCAGTCAGCCAGCTGGACACAACTACACAGACCCCGCCTCCCTGCCAGTGTACTAGCAGACCCCGCCTCCCTGCCAGATTACTAGCAGTATAAAGCCCTGCCTCCCTGCCAGTGTACTAGCAGCATAAAGCCCCGCCTCCCTGCCAGTGTACTAGCAGACCCCACCTCCCTGCCAGTGTACTAGCAGCATAAAGCCCCGCCTCCCTGCCAGTGTACTAGCAGACCCCACCTCCCTGCCAGTGTACTAGCAGCATAAAGCCCCGCCTCCCTGCCAGTGTACTAGCAGACCCCGCCTCCCTGCCAGATTACTAGCAGCATAAAGCCCCGCCTCCCTGCCAGTGTACTAGCAGCATAAAGCCCCGCCTCCCTGCCAGTGTACTAGCAGCATAAAGCCCCGCCTCCCTGCCAGTGTGCTAGCAGTATAAAGCCCCACCTCCCTGCCAGTGTACTAGCAGCATAAAGCCCCGCCTCCCTGCCAGTGTGCTAGCAGTATAAAGCCCCACCTCCCTGCCAGTGTACTAGCAGCATAAAGCCCCGCCTCCCTGCCAGTGTGCTAGCAGTATAAAGCCCCACCTCCCTGCCAGTGTACTAGCAGCATAAAGCCCTGCCTCCCTGCCAGTGTACTAGCAGACCCCACCTCCCTGCCAGTGTACTAGCAGCATAAAGCCCCACCTCCCTGCCAGTGTACTAGCAGACCCCGCCTCCCTGCCAGTGTACTAGCAGCATAAAGCCCCGCCTCCCTGCCAGTGTGCTAGCAGTATAAAGCCCCACCTCCCTGCCAGTGTACTAGCAGCATAAAGCCCCGCCTCCCTGCCAGTGTACTAGCAGACCCCGCCTCCCTGCCAGTGTACTAGCAGCATAAAGCCCCGCCTCCCTGCCAGTGTACTAGCAGACCCCGCCTCCCTGCCAGTGTACTAGCAGCATAAAGCCCCGCCTCCCTGCCAGTGTACTAGCAGCATAAAGCCCCGCCTCCCTGCCAGTGTACTAGCAGCATAAAGCCCCGCCTCCCTGCCAGTGTACTAGCAGACTCCGCCTCCCTGCCAGTGTACTAGCAGGATAAAACCCCGCCTCCCTGCCTGTGCACTAGCACTGGATATGACAATGCTGTCATGCAGAGATCTGAACTTCCAGATGTGGACAGGACGTCTCTCACACAGAGACAGATGTCTAGCCACGCATGATGGGGTCAACTAAAGCCAGAATAAGATTCTATACCAGTAGATTTAATCGCTTGCAGCACATGCACAGACACACATATAAACAAGTTTGTCAAGTGTCAGAAGAGTAGCAGTAGTCTGAAGTTTGGTGAGCACGTCACCATATTCCTGACTGTAGGCTTTCGCATAAATAACTTTATCACCGTTAGCCATCTACCAGTTGTGTAAGGATATTTAAACATAACTCCTAAATCCACACCACAGTTCTCTGTGTACAGAACAAAAACGCAAAGGAAACTATAAAGAGTTTATTAATGGAGTCAACCTGTGTCTGAGGAGTCTTTCACTATTAAGATTACCAGCCCAAAGCGATATCAAGAGGCTTAGCACAGGCTCTGAGGTTGGGTAAAAGACAGCACAACAAAAACCAGAGCTGGATTCCTCCATAGGCTGCAGCTCAGTTTAAGACATCATAAACAGATTTACCTTCTGTCAATCAAATGAAGCATACAAATACGGGGTGTCTTGATCGAGTCCCTGAAAACGCTCCACCCAATGTGTGCAAGGAGCACGGAACATGGATCACAGAACCAGGAACACAGATCACGGAGCATGGCTCTTGCGCAACTCCACCATAATAAGAAAAAGCTAAATGTGTATTAAATGTTAAGCACCACCTAATGGACCTCCATGAAGATTTCACATTATCTTAACTACTGGAAACGGATATGTGAATTAAAATGAAAATAACATGTTAATTTCTTTAAAAATGACAAATTCATGTAAATTGGTGGAAGAACCCGATGCCACTCCGGAAATTCCAGAAGGTTGCTGAGGGATGTCACTGGTGGAAACAATACTGCGATCAAACACCAAACACCCAACATTAGAATTTTTAACCAACATTAGAAACGTCGCACTGAGCTACTAATGACAGCAGCTAGCTGAACACAAATGTTCAGTTACCGTTGTTTGCATTCATAAGATGCTCTATAAAGATGTCCTATTGTACATTGAATTATTGCAGCCAAAGAAAACACATTTTGTGCATCACCAACTTCTTGAGATGTTGTCCACCGTCTACTTCACAGGGATGATGTTTATGAGGTTTGGAAGACAGCGGCTGAAGCGAAATAAGCTGTATTCCTTCAGTTTGTCAAAAACATGTTTTCTAACCATCAATAATCACAAGTTAGAGATTTAGCTTTCTCTGTATTTGTGTGTTTGACACCTTCATCTTAGCTGGTGCTTATTCTTTAATGTTAAAAAGGTGCATAACTACACAATCTTATTTACCACCATACAGTAAGGCATTTAATCATATTACTTTCTTCAATAATCAGGGCTCAAAACTTCAAAACCTCAATGGTAACCTGAGAAATCCAAAACATATACACTTACTGATCGGATTATTGGAAACCGCCACACTGTAACTGTACAGTTATTGACTAGCCAATGCACTGGACAGTTTGTGTTAGTCACTCAGTCTAATCTTATGTGTAATTAAGTGTAATCATATATAATCATGTCATATATTATAAGGTACTTTGTTCATGTTTATAGTTATTCGTTTTGATGCATTATTTTGCTTTTATATTTAGTTTTGTGCTCTGATGGTAGTGGAGTGACTTCTTATACAGGCAGGAGCAGCCCGCAAGGCACAGATGCTGTCACTGCCACTGGAGGGTGTGGCTCTGTCCCAGGGTGGGTGTGGCTCTGTCCCAGGGTGGGCGTGGCTGTGTCCCAGGGTGGGTGTGGCTCTGCCCCAGGGTGGGTGTGGCTCTGTGCAGCTGCAGGCTAAATTTAAGCAGCAAACCCAAGACTGGAATAAACCAGCAGCTGTTATACCCCCCCCCCATCACACTCACATACATACCCACACCCTCAAACACTAGTAAACTCACACACACACAATCATACACACACACACACACACACACACACACACACACACACACACACACATATATATATATATTCACACACATTCACAAACTCACTCTCTCTCTCTCTCTCTCTCTCTCTCTCTCTCTCCCTCCCTCCCTCAAACACACTCACAAACACACCTACAAGAGCTTAGCTATTGTTACCACAAACACAACATGTGAGTGTCCGACAGGATCTAACAGCACATGTACCATTAATATAACATATTAAACAGAACTGTCTGGTTTTCAAGATACAGATTAAACCCAGTCGTATAAAAACATTTATTCCCATGGGAACACTGTGACAAAGCAGAACAGCCTCAACGCAGATGGCTGGAAACTCTTCTCGGAGACAGCAGACTTCCCAGCACTCCCAGGATGGATACGTGCCATGCCTGCAGTACCACTCATCCAAAACTGGAAAAAGGAGCTGGAAGGAAATTTCATAACCCGAAGAAGAGAATAAGTGGCCCACATTTCATGTTGGATGCTATTATCCCACACCGGAGGGATCAGGAAAGCAGGGCGCCATGTGCATTCCTGAGAGGTAAAGTCCCCTCCACAGTCTCGCACGTCTCATCTATCTAACGTACATAGTGCAGCTGCAGCAGACCTGAAGACACCAGAGTCCAGTGCCAAAGACATCAGAGACATCTAGACAAGAATGACTTACTCGGTCAAGAGCACAGATGTTATAATACAACCAAGAGCCCAGAGTAATGTCCCGCAGACACTACAATACAACCGAGAGCCCAGAGAAATGTCCCGCAGACACTACGATACAACCGAGAGCCCAGAGAAATGTCCCGCAGACACTACGATACAACCGATAGCCCAGAGAAATGTCCCGCAGACACTACAATACAAACGAGAGCCCAGAGTAATGTCCCGCAGACACTACAATACAAACGAGAGCCCAGAGTAATGTCCCGCAGACACTACGATACAACCGAGAGCCCAGAGAAATGTCCCGCAGACACTACAATACAAACGAGAGCCCAGAGTAATCTCCCGCAGACACTACGATACAACCAAGAGCCCAGAGTAATGTCCGGCAGACACTACGATACAACCAAGAGCCCAGAGTAATGTCCCGCAGACACTACGATACAAACAAGCACTTGCACCATCCAAAAGACAGCAAAAACTATTTCCCTTATGTGTGGATTTATATTATTGGGAGTACATGCCTCTCCTGTTGACCACCAGGGAAGGGTGTGTGCTGAGGGTATGTGTAGGGTGTGTGCAGTGTGTGTAGGGGTCTGAGTCTCCAGCATGCCTGTGCTGCTGGTGAAACCAACCATCATCATCTTCATCCTCATCATCATCATCATCATCATGCCCAGTCCAGCACAGTCCAGTTCAGCACTGCCTCCTAAGTATGCCATATCCTGTAGCGCTGTGCGAACACACACACACACACACACACACACACACACACACACACACACACACACACACACACACAGAGCCCTTCTCAGGTTACCAGGGGTTTCCCCCCTGTCACCAGCACAATGATAAACCCAAAGGAAGGGGAACACTGAGGCACGCCCAGCACGGGCCTGTCCGAAAGACGGATCCCACGGGCTCAGAACACCGCAGGACCCAGCGGGACCGAGCAGGTGGAGAATCTGAAATCACAAACGATTTCAGTGAATTTGAAAACCTGAAGGAGGGCCTGCCAGTAAATGGAATGCTCCACTAATCACAGATCTGTGCAGGAGGGGTGAAGGGTGGCACAGGCCTGCACAGCTGGTACGACCCGCCCCGTCACGGGCATCGGCTGACACTCTAATGAGGGGCTCCATCCACCTTTAAACAACCAGTGCATGAAACCATCTGAAATCCCTCAGTACGATCATCTAGGCGATGATGTCTGGCGTTAATGTGAATAAACCAATAAACCGTGAGAGTTTCAGGAGAGTCCAGCTTAGTTAAACAGATACATTCCTGCCCGTGTGGACCAAAATCCCCAAATTGTAAAGTGGTGCGGTGCAAAGTTGAGCAAGCTCGTCCCTCAGCTGTTGGACAGATGGGTCTGGGACAAATCTGGTTGCTGGTTAGGACAACTGGTCAGGCAGGACCAGCCCAGCCCAGGCAGCAGGTGTAGATGGGCAAACTAACTATAGACCTGGCATGGATCAGAGAGGGGAAGACACGCAGATAGACAAAGAGAAAGAGACAGAAAGACTGAGAGACAGACGGACGAGAGAGAGAGAGGAAGACTGAGACAGACAGACAAGGAGAGAGACAGAGAGATAAAGACTGAGACAGACAGACAGATGAGGAGAGAGAGAGAGAGAGAGAGAGAGAGAGAAATACAGACGGGAGAGAGAGAGCGAGAAAGAAAAAGAAAAAGAAAGAAAGACAGACAGACGAGAGAGAGAAAGACAGACAGATGGGGGAGAGACAGAGAGAGAGCGAAAGCACGTGCGTGTGTGTGTGTGTGTGTGTGTGTGTTTGTGTGAGTGTGTAGGTAGACCGCCTCCTGCTCTCGGCCTCAGTGAGAGTGCAGCTGTTCATCTCGCCGTTGAAACAAGAAAAACTAGCTCAGGTTTCTAGCGCATATCTGTATCATATACAAGACTACAGGCGTGTCCGTTAGCGTGTGGGGTGCTCGTACAAGACTACAGGCGTGTTCGTTAGCGTGTGAAGTGCTCGTACAACACCTGCACTGCCCATGAAAGTCGACCGTGTCCGCTTTTGAGGGCGCCCAAAGTAGGAGGCCATGGCAGAGCGCCATCCTGTGGTGGGGACCGGAACGAAGGTGTCATTTAGTGTCATCTCATTAGGCTGCACCAATCTCCCATACACGTTACACAACTCTCAGACAGCCTGACCCCTCATGTCTTCTAATGCCGGCGGCTCAACATGCAAACGGGCAGGGTACGGGGTCAGCCAATCGCCCTTCTCCGTGAGGGCCCAAGCCCTATACCGCACTCCCTTTTCATAAACCCACTGCGGAACTCATGGGTCATCGGGCGCGGCGTTCGCGCTGGGAACGGGGACGCACTCTGATCTCACGTCCACAGACATCTTCTGATGAGAAAGGCATACAGACCACAGACGCAACAAAAGAATGACAATTCATAAACCGTTTAATAATACATAACGTGTCAAAAACACCACAAGCAAGGCTGAATTCTAGCAGGTTCCATCTGATCTTGGAGAGCGCAGCACAACAGGACACCAAAGAACCCATACGAACAAACGCAAAATCCAAACATCTCGTAAGGGTGTAAGGGTCAGTCACAGCAGCTGTTAATGGAGAAAGAACTGTTATCACAGCCCTGGACTCCCGATTACCATGCGGATCAGATACATTAGGGCCTGCTTCCTCGTGCGTGCATGTGTGTGTGGGTGTGTGTATGTATGTACATTCTTTACACTGCTAAACGATATTACTGAACATGGTGATTACTGAAATAAGGGACGTTAATATTAAATGATGGTTCTGTTGCCTTCTTTGGCGTTCCATTGCCACGTGGTTTGCATGAGGAAAAACAGGGGACAGAGTAAAACAGAAAGGCTGAATAGTTCAACGAAAAAAATAATAATCGTAGCAGTATGTTTGTGTCTGAAACAGGCCATGTTCTCCAAAAACTTCCCCAGTGCGATGTGGCCGGTCACCTAGGCTACCTAGTGGCTACAGGAAAAAGTTCAACGTAATAATACTAAACTTCTGGACCCCATAATGTGTGCGCGCATGCGTGCCTTTGTGTGCACAGTTATGTGTTTTAGTGCACACGTGCGAGTTTGCATGTGCAGGCAGCCCTTTGCCAGGCTGACTGAGCACGAGGGATGGGTGGGTCTACACGGGGAAGCAGGAATGCTGTGGGGTTGTGGCACACATTTTACATGTCGCCCTGACGACATCACCCCGACAACAAAGCCACACATTCCTGAATCCGACATCAATATAAAAAGTGCAGAAACCAAGAGAATAGCTCTGGACTGTGGAGCTGACTGCTAACTGCCTCTGTGGGCGTTATGTTGGACTGCTGTGTCTGACATCACATACAGAGAGCCGAGTTCTGGAAGTCCGTTTTAAACAGAAAGATATAGCCGGGAATAAATACACCTATGGAACAGTCCCACTGATCTGGAGTGCTAGACTGACAGTGGCCGAGCCGCCTAGACCTGGAAATACAAGCCCCCCAGTCTTTTAAATGAGCCAGTGAGCTGCAATCGTGTTGGATCCTGCTACACTCCGACTACACTCACAATACACTCTCTGCTAGGCTCCTACAACCAGACCCACAGCTGAACTCAGACACAGCACAGGCTGAGTAAGACTTGAGGAGATGGTCAGAAAGGCTCAAGTACTGTCACTTCCTGCACTCCACATGTCACTTCCTGTGCTCCACATATTCCCCAGCAGGGAAACAGCGCACCGAGAGCCCTGATGTGACGTGCTCTCTCCGGTCAGCCTGTGAGGTGCGGCCAGTGGACTACAATGTAGCCAGTGAGCGGTGCAAAACAAAAGGGCATTTGACACACACCCATGAGTGCAGGACCCCACACTGTAGCCTTTATCTTATCCCGGGCACGGATAAATCAAATGAGAGGATTGATATTAGTCTAATACACAAAACATGCACTGTTAGTCATCTTAGAGCAGACATGAGAATGACCCATGTCACTGCAGAGCAAGACTCCTCCACACACACACACACACACACACACACACACACACACACGACACCAACAGACAGGACCGGCCAGGTCCCCAGCAGCTCCACAACCGGACCTCAAACCGTGGCAGAGAACCACATGTCCCCCAGAGACAGCAGGTTCACGACGGACATTACGCGGACGCCAGCCCTGTGTGCCAGCAGCTCTGGGGGAATGCTGTGGGTGTTCGTTAGGGACCACGGGAATAATCTCGCTCTGGAATCAGGAGGCCCAAAGTTTGCGCACGCTCCAAGCGCACGGCTATGCGGTCATACCCGTTTTATTTTTAACACCTGCCAATCGGCTGGGCGCTCTGTCATCATAATAAGGAAGAGCGACTTAGATAACGCTCTCAGCTGGCGCCTGCACACTGTCTGCGTGAAAAGGACAATTATTGCTGAAGAATTACCCATCGATCAGCTCTGACCAGACCGCCAGGTCTGAAGGGAGATTGTTAAACGGTCTGCTTAATCGGATCTCGGCAAAGTCAATGAGTTCGAGGAATTCCGTCATCTTCTCTGTACCTCCGTCTCCGCGGCCATCCCATTCACAGCTCTCTCCATGGCAACAGGAATGCAGCTGCCTCCAGGAACTCCAGGAACTCGAGCGCACGGCGAGGGTCCCGCGCACGCTCTCACATCCTGACCGCGTTTATTCTGCCATCCCACAATATGCATCAGCTCATTCTCAGGTCTTCGGTGGCCGGCGATGCGTCACACGTGACAGCGTGACGGCAGCGTGAATGGGGAGGGGCCCCCACCCTTCTCCCTCTGAAGAGGCACGCTGAATGAAATGCCACCAGTGCCGAGAACAGGCGAGGGTCACGGAAGGCTTTTCTCTGTCAGCAGAACAATACGCCCACGTAGCTGCAGCTCGCATTCCAGATCCCATGAACAGGGTGAGAGAGGGAGAGAGAGAGAGTCACTGCCACTGGAGGCGTGGCCTCATCTTTCAAAGCCCCTCCTCCTACTACCCAAGAAGGGCACAAAGCAATCTTGTAAACAATACAAATATTTAACCACACAAATGTGTAAAATGCAAAAGCAACCAAATGTAAAATGAAAAATGGGGAAAAAACAGCCGCTAAAAAGGACATGGACTGTGTTTTAGTGCTTCAAGGTAGATGCGCGAGGACGTGGGACTCTGGACGCTTCAGACAGACCTCTTAAGCTTCAGAGGAATGCGAATGGTTTTCTGGATAATTGCAAGATTCCGACTGCTTCACAGCCGTGAAGGCAACAGACATCACCAAAAGTTATTCAGGCTGGCAGACAGGATCCCTTTGATGCGTTTCTGTCAGAACCGAGTCGCCTGTGGGCCCTTTTCCACACACACCTCCATAAATGAATCCAAACTTTTAAACACCTCTCACACTACTCAAATCTGCCAAGGCTCCGAATGACATTCCCAGAAAGCAGAACTCTGGGGCATGATCCGAGCAGTCCAGTGGGCTCCTGTCCACTCCAGGCTCACTGCATTTTTATTGGACTATTCTGCTGTAGTTGTTTGGTTGGTGAGGTTTAGTCATAACCTCCAGGCAGGGTGCCCCTTGCTGAAGCCTTTGAAGTGACTCATGTTTGTTGTTCTTTCTACCCCAAACCCCACTGCCTCTCTTCAGCCATTATTCCAGCAAACAAAAGGAAGTACGCAGTTTCATATCCTGTGGACCGGACCATCTTGTGCAGCTGGGGGTGGGAGGGTCACATAGAAAGCATCACTCAGAAGAACATCTGAGCACGTCAAAAACCAATGAATAGTTATAACAAAAAAATAGGTTATAACTGTTACAGGTGGTCAAACTCTACTGTTAGAGGATCTTGGTTAAGGTCTGCACATGGCCTGAGAGGGGGAAGAACATGAAATGCAGTTATGTGAGTGTGTGTGTGTGTGTGTGTGTGTGTGTAGTAATCTCCCATCTTCTCTGGTTAAAGGCTTCCAGCTGTCTTCCCGTAAGGGGCTGTCTGCTGAAGGTCACCAGCGACACTGACAAGCATCGACAGCCAGAGACCTGCTTCTTTATTTAAACACCATAAACTACAGGACCACTCAGAGGAGTAACATTAGTTCAGTACCACAGCAGTACTCTCCTCAGAGGAGTAACGTTAGTTCAGTACCACAGCAGTACTCTCCTCAGAGGAGTAACGTTAGTTCAGTACCACAGCAGTACTCTCCTCAGAGGAGTAACGTTAGTTCAGTACCACACAAACAAAGCTCTCTCTGTCCAGCAAACTCACATATTGGCTTATTGACTGATGTGAGCACATCGCTGTTTTTTGCAGGCACCAGAAGGCCCACACACCTCACCCAGCCTGAATGAAGTCAATCACGACTAACCTCCAGTGAGTTATAAACAGATCGTCTTATCTAGCAGAGCGGCACCCTGAGTGGAGAGGAGCCCACCCTGCTCACTGGGTGTCTTTGTTTGGCAGTGTTTGTAGCCATGGCAACATGGCACAGGCTAAACGTGAGTTCCCAGAAATCCCCGCTAACGTCGCGTGTGCTAAAACAATGGACCTTGGCTCATCGGTACCTGATACTGAGGAGAAGCTTTCGTTTTTATAAAGCTACCCACAATCCCACAATGCCTGAAGGCCAAAGACCATCGACACCAGGATGCCTCTTCATACGCTCAGACTCAGGGCTGGGGGCTTGACCGAGAGCAACCCCTCACCTACTCCACAAGGCTACCACTTCAAAACTCAGGGCTTTGTAATCTAAACACACTAAAAGCACACCCACCCACCCAGACAACATTGTCTGTGGAGTTCCTTGTGTTGTCCCTGACTTGTTCATAAATATACTTCAAACTAAGCGCAAATAAATTAAACAGATAAAGTAATAATTGAATTAATTACTAACTCAGAATTATACAGTCCTTCTTCAGCTCATCAAATTTACAGACAAAAGGTGACAATAAGATTAAAATTAAGTTCTAAAAATCAATCAAACGATGACTTCTCCTTCTGAAGTCAAACATAGCAGCTCAAGGTTTGGATAAATTCCTCGGTCCACAAATTGTTACTTTTCCAATCCAAAGTGAATATGCAGGCCACAAACCAACGAGTTTATATTCAACTCAGAAGACCCACTAGACATTCAGGTTTACTTGGTTTCACTAAGATTGAACCCACAGGTCATTTAAGGTCATTTAAGGTACTTGCACTGCCTGCTGTTACCAGAGATGAAAGCCAGGCAGAACCAGGCAGGACCTTAGCTAACCAGTGCCAAACCCCCAGAAGCCAACGAAGTTACACACGAGAGACAAACGCCCAGCAGTCTGGTCAGAGAGCCAGTACTGAAGCTCTCAGAACCACAGCGCACGCGGCCAGCTTCTCACATGCTCCAGAACAGACACACACAAAACATTCAGACTGACTGCTGCCTCCACAACACATCTGTTATGGCTGCTTCAGATAGCAGCATGGCTAAGAATCCATTATGAATTCTTGGAAGATTCAGACCTTGTTTACTTGCACTTTTCGGAATTCCTACCACCACAACCGCGTCTACCTGAAGCGGTCTTGACAAGGACAGCCTACAAAGTACCCCCTAACAGTTCCGCTAACGTGGCCTAAGCCTGATCAAATACCGAGGAACAGACCTGATTCAACAGCAATGCTTCCTGACCTGCTCAAATCACGAGACAGTCTTATACCAGCCAGCACGCGAAAAAAGGCCAAAACTAGACCGAAGGTCCGGCCTCGCCAACCAGGCACGTCATGGGACGTCTCCCGGCGAGGCGAACATCTCTCGCCGTTGTCGAACAAGATTTTGTCAGTGGGCAGTGTTGGGTAACAGTTGAACACCTCCCTGTGTGATGAATCAGACATCAGTAAGGACTCATGATGTTCCCAAACCTGCTTGGCCATTCATTAAGTGACGGAGGTCTTGCTCTGCACAGCTGAGCGGAAAACAAAGGACAGTCAGTTCTGCTTGCAACAGAAATGCGTCAACCGAATAAAAATGTGGGGTGTGAAGGCTGTCCATAAATGTTGCCGTTTCTAAATATTCTACAATAACCACTTCCAATGACTACTACCCCATGCGCATAAATTGACTGATTGTATCGATGCACTACACAGATTCATTTAAAAGTACCAACACAGAAGGCACATTGGTTGGAATAAATGAAAGACCCATTTAGTGGGCATCCATCTTTGGCAGGATTTAAAAGTGAAATGCAGTAGAAAACAGGCCTGGAAGAATCCAACGTTTCCACTGCATTACAGAGATTTTTCATTACAGGCTGCTGCACCGTGAGAAAGAGTGTTGCAACCCTCAGGGTTTTTCTTCGTCCTTTTCTTCTCAAAAGTCCTCACAATGACGCTCACAGGCCGGCTTAGCACTGCCGAAACAACATCGGCGCCGAAGCCAAGAGAACACCAGGGTTCACTGCCAGGGCTGAAAAACCTGCAATATTTAGAACCCAAATAGGCTTAGGGAGGTGATGGATATGAATGTGGGATTAGCAAACATTAAAGCTTTAAAGAAGAAGAAGAACAACAACCAAAAAACAGATGTCACACAACAAGAGACAAGGGGCACTTTAGGAGGCATGGCAGGAATGGAGGTGCAGGTGGAGTGTGGGTGGGGTGGAATAAAGACAGAGAGGGTTAAAAGTGGGGTCAGAGGTGGGGGTGGAGGTAGAGTGAATTCGGGGCAGAGAGGAATCGAGACAGTTCAAATTCACCAAAGAGAGGAAAGGCAAGTCAGATCACTGTATCAGTCATATTACGACTAAACAATACTTACCAACAATACTTCCTGCAGTTAAATACCACAGTGTTGTATTTTCTCTTTTTCAGTAATTGCCAAATGTCCCCCAAGGGCAATAAGATCATGATTCTAAGAAAACATCAGACCAAGTTTTAAGATGAACACAGGAAATAGACTAGGAAGACCATTATTTCTTGAATTAATATGTTTTCTCAAAAACCATGGGCCTCCAAGTCATGCAGAAGCAATGGGGACATTAACTGAAAGAGAAATTACCCATAACAGGCAAACTTTTGTTTTCCTGACTGCTTAATAGCAGGGTGGAGGATGGCCGGGTGTGCAGCTTTGTCCATAGTGTAAGTACCAGCTGACGGAGTGGCAGGCACCAACATGTTTGTGGTGTGTTTGTTGGGAAAGCGAAGGAGAGAGGGAGGAATGGTGACCACAGAGTGGCCATGACCACACTGAGCAAATACTTACACACACACACACACACACAGCATGTGTTTAAAACTGCCATTGCAAATCACTAAAGCCATATTGCTTTAAATATGATTCACTATTGTAATGTTAGATAGAAGCTATTTATAGTGGAAAAACTAATATTCCTACAGATTCATATACAAAAATATGAAACAACAAAACACATTAGGACTGCTCCAGTCATAAATAACACATGATCACCAGAGGGATGGAACTGAGATTGTTTATGGGAGCTGTTTGAACATACAACTGACACTCACTGGATTCTAATCTAGGAGAACGCAGATCCCTAGTGACTTATTCATCTCCTTGGACAAGAACCTCCACCATGTCACCAGGGTCCACTCCTCATTTCTGAACAGAAAAGCCTCTAAAGACTTATTTAAAGATCCAGTCTGGGATTCTTAGGAAATTCTCAAGACTGGAATCCCACATAGCAATATTAAGCAGCTCCATATCAAGGTAACAGAAGGTCCCGGGGGGGGAAGAATTTTTACTGTGTGAAAGGTGCACGATGTGAATCTCAGCAGGAACTGGTGCTGTTCTTTACCGACACACACCCAGCATGCTTCATGCCAACACACCTTGATCCAGATTACCTGAGCAGAGATCACAATGAAACTTGAACTCGGGAGTAAAACGAAACCACTTTGCCAAGGAGCCTTAGAGAAGTTTTGTTGTTGTTGTTTGTTTGTTTGTTAATGACCGGCTAAATCAATCCGGTAGTGGCCTGCCGTCAAAGAGCAGTGAAGACGTCCTCTAACCGAGTTGGTCACCACACGTCCGCGGCAGGTCAAATCACAGGCCAGCACGCGGGGGCTCTTCCATAAATCCCGTAGAGCGCGGGGGGGGGCCCTTCCTAACCAACACGAGCTGTTGCGCTTTACGCCGGGGCTCGTGCGTGGGGTGGGGGGCTGCAAAGAGAATGACCCAAACTTACTTGAGAAAATACTTCTGGCCGTTGGAAGTGTAAGCCATCTCCCAGCCCGGGGGCAGCGGCAACTCGTCGGTAACGTCGAAGGACTGGTGTCGGATATGCGCGCGGTGCGGGGCGCTCGGGGCCACAACTGCCCCTGCCCCGGGCTGCAGGGACGCAGGGGAGGAGTGCGACCGTACGTGCTGCACGGGGAGCCTCGGCGGCTGGCCGCCCGAGTCGGTGCTCGACTGCCGGGAGTGCGAGCCCGAGTCGGGCTCCTTGAAAAAGGACTCGGGCATAAGTTTTTTCCTCCAGGAACTTGGTTTCGGGTTCAGGACCGTGTTGAAAAGCGCCTCCAGGTCCGTGTCGGGGTCCTTGGCGACATGGATGACTTGCTGTCCCGGCAAAGGTTGAACGGGGTTGTTGCTCATTTTGCTTTGTGCACAAAAAAAACTCTGAAAACTTTAAAAGGAAAACACAGTCCGCCCGCTTCAAAACACCGACACGAATCTCCTAAAATCAGGCCTGCTGTCTCTCTAAAATCCTTTAGGCCTAACAGTTCTGATTCTTAATTTTTAAGATAACAAAGTTAACATGAGCACAAAAAAAAAAAAAAAAAAACTCTCTCATACAGTTAAGCACACAAGAAAGGCTCAAGCTTTTTGTCTCGGCTCTGCGATCTTCCCAGATCCCGTTACTGTCTTCCAGGCGTCGGAAACTTTGTAAACTCAACTTTTTTTTCCACAGCGTCCGTGTCAGCACTCCCTCATGAATATTTATTATCCCGTGCCCGTGTCAGCACTCTCTTATGAATATTCAATGACCCCACGCCCGCTGCCGTGAAGTTTGTAAATATTTAATTACCATGTCTGACAACATTACCATGAACTTTTGCAGTTACAAATATATTCATTTATAACAATTGTGTAGGTGTAGTCAACGCAACATACTTTTTGCTCAACATTGTAAACATTTGAAGGAAATGGGCTTTAAAAAAACCCCAAAACTTAAAAACACTTAAAAAGCACTTTAAAAAATCTAAAAAAAAAAATGTAATTTTGCATGTCACATTTTAAAAGTAAGATTTTTATACATAACGTTTCTTGATGACAATCACTTTTCAGAGTCACATAACATTTAGGAGGTGACATGTCATTACAAAGAAGCAAAGCATGTAAAGGTTTGTCATTACACACAGGTACACCTTAAATTAAATTTGATGAGAAACTAATGATATTTTCTGGATTAAATTATGATGACAAAATAGAACCGTCTTTCAGATAACCTAATAATCTTTAGAAATGTATAAACGGAGACTTTCTTGAGTGTTCTTGAGAGTTTTCAATGCAAACGTCTGATGAAATTAACATTATCATATAGGTACCGCCAATCTAAATTCAGTGTGGGAGGGGAAAAAGAAATTATGAGCATATTCTTAATTATAGACACTTAAGTGTTTTGATTGAAAATGCTAAAAGGCTGTTCTATATGTCCTGCACTCCAGGGATCCATGCTGCTGAAGGACCTGTCAGAATCGTCCCCTCTTACCTGGTACTCTGTTGTAACAGGACTGATGTGCTAACCCCGTTATTGTCACCTGTTCCCTGATGCTCTGTTGTAACAGGACTGATGCACTGGGATAGCCTTAGTGGTGATGTATTCTGAAGGAGCAACTTGACTTTGAATCTGATGTGCTGTAACGATCACCCTGTACTAATTCCATCACATTATAACCAAGTAACTGCTATCTTATGCTATCGCATTTTAAAGTAATGTAATGTAATATCAGGTCATTCACCCTCATCACCCAATCAGCACCCAGGTCAGTCATTCTCATTACCCAATCAGCACCCGGGTCAGTCGTCCTCATTACCCAATCAGCACCCGGGTCAGTCGTCCTCATTACCCAATCAGCACCCGGGTCAGTCGTCCTCATTACCCAATCAGCACCCGGGTCAGTCGTCCTCATTACCCAATCAGCACCCGGGTCATTTACCCTCACCATCCAATCAGCACCTGTAAGGTACAACTGCATGGCCTCATCAAGCCATAAACATCTACAGGACATTGGCACACTAATAATGCTTTTGTTTTTAATTCATCATTAAAATGTAAGTGCTACTGCTGACTCTGCCCCATTTATCTCAAACCTACATTTCTCTAAAGTTAACTGAAAAATAAAGTATAAATCCCAAATGTGCTTACAGATATACAAGAATTGACAATAGTACAAACAATCCACTGATTTACTTATTAAAACAATGAGAATAGATTTATTTATGAAACAATCAGACTACTACAAACTACTCTTTCCTGCCATGGATGGAAAACCCTTAATAATGTGTATGTGAAAACAATATGAAGGAAAATGACCACAGATCTAGGCTCACTACACTAGAAAATGAGTCTTCTCTCTCTCTCGTGCTCTCTCTCTTCTCTCATTTCCATTGTACATGAGCACAAAGGTCTGCCATACTTACAAATTTACAAACAAACTCTGGCATGAACGTTTCTCATGCCCAAGTCACCTGTATTCCACCCAGAATCTAGCTGGTCCAACTCCTCAGCTAAATAACATCCCAACAGCGGTGACATCATTAAAGGTGCAGTGTGTAAGATTTAGACGGTCCATTTGCACTCGTGATCTGTTCATTAATGTTTAATCACTTTGTAATAATGAATCACTGTGTTTCATATTTGGGCCCCAAAACAAGATGTGTATCTTTAGTATTTAGAATCATAAAGAATGGTAATATTATCAGATGAAGCAAGCTAAGCTTTGCAAATGAAGAGAAAACATTCCTGCCAACACCATACTGATGTCAGACTAGACGTACTGAAGTCAACAAAAGTGTTTTGCCATCACTACGCTGATGTTACCTTGAATTTGCATGCAAAGCTGCTAGCTACCATTAGCAGTAAAACATTACCACAATGCGGAACATGGTTGCAGTTTGCAACCCCACTACTGGATGCCACTAAATCTGACACAGTGCCCCTTTAAAACCCATAAGGCAGAGATGCTCCAGGACCATGAATGGGGAAACATCAACATCTGTGCCATCTAGTGGCCACTTTATTTAGTGCTACTGCAAAGTGTTACTTTATGTTGCGAAGGATTCGGCGGCAGTGGTTGCTCTTGACCTCAGCGAGTGCTCTCTCCAGCTCCTGGACAAGGTGCAGCAGGGTGGCAGGGTCCGTCTGCAGAACGCGGGCAGACCGGATCCCTCCGCTCTCCAAGTGTAGCTTCAAGCTAAGTGTAGGTTTCACCTGCTGTCTAAGAGTCCTGCTGGCCAGCTAGGAAAACACATTCACAGACACGCACAAATGCAGGGACACACACAAATGCAGAGTCACACACAGGCATGCACAAAAGTGCCAACATACAACCACAAACATGCCGACATGAACACACCCACGAACCCACAGGCAAACGCACAGACGCACTCGGACAAAACGTGTACATTCGTTAATTTCATTAATTTACTGCATTTAGCAACTTCCAGTTCTGACTGAACACAACTAGAGTAATGGAGGGTTAAGGGTCTTGCTCAGGGCCCCAACAGTGGCAACTTGGGAGTGGTGGGACTTGAACCGGCAACCTTCCGATTAATATTCCAGTACGTCAACCACTGAGACACCACTGCCACTTCCATACATTAAATTAAATTATGCCATAAGCTTTCTAAAGACATTGCAGGCTCTGAACTCTGCCTCAGTGACACGCTGGTATGATTGATATTTCTGTTACTCTAACTGATAAAATATAAAGTTATGTTCTTTCGGCTATAGTGCGTCTCTAGTTTATAGATTATTGAAATATACCTGCACATCCAAACGCCACTCAAGGTTGTGGTAGCATGGCAAAGCCGGGCCAAGCTCACTTAGAATGTTCCGTATTTCTTTCCGGTTTTCCAAATACAGCTGTAAAAGGAGTTTATTTCGCTCCTCTGAAAAACCCAATGCCAACACGGAGTCCTGGAAGTCCACTTCAGAGATCTGTGAAGACATGCAGGTAAAAGTTAAAATCAAAAATTGTTGGGCAATTTCAATAAATTGTTTATTATGAAATGAATCTCTTACCATAAGTTTTGAGCTTTCGGTAAGCAGATACATCAGCCCTTCAACGCCATACTGAACACTGTGTGTTGGTACATTTAGTTTTCCTAGAAGAGAATTTACACACCATCAGCAGTGAAGAAGCATCACTCCTCCCTTAAAACAACACTCGCTTGGTTACTTACTCGCTGCACCCTCGTAAATTTTGGCGTTCGATCCCTTCTTTAAAAACTCCACCGCAATTCGGCCGAATTCTCCTACAACTGCAGAGAATAAGATAACGTAGTACTTTTCCAATATTTTCATAACAACGCACAAAAAGACTCACACTCAAAGCACAGGTCAGTTCTCTGAATTTGAAGATGCACAGATAACTAACTATGGTTAGAGTTAGGATTAGAGTTAGGCATCATAACCTGTTCAACACCTTTCAAACTGTAGTCTCATCAACAGATGCTAGTTAGCGTTAGCTGCCCTAGCTAACTACATACCCACTGTGTCCACTTCAGATAAGAATCCCAAGTGCTCCTTATGCTCGTCAGACAAAACTAACAACATAGCTGCTCTCTTTATGTCTATACAGTCCTAAGCGCACATCGACGGTTATTACACAAATAGGTTATACGGCTGTACAGTGTTTGTGCACTGACGCTAACAGCTCATTAACTGCCAGTGGCTAGCCAACCGGTCACATGACCAGTCACATGCTCAAATGCGCAGCCGCAAAGGGGCCACTATAGCAAATCACGTTCTTTCAAAATAAAAGTACATTTTAAAACGATAAAATTAAAAACAAGAAGAGATGATATTACTTTAAAATTAGACATTGATGTTACATAGTGGTTTGTTTATGGATGTTACATAGTGTCATGCTTATAGATGTTACATAGTGGTTTGGTTATGGATGTTACATAGTGTCATGGTTATAGATGTTACATAGTGGTTTGTTTATGGATGTTACATAGTGTCATGCTTATAGATGTTACATAGTGTCATGGTTATAGATGTTACATAGTGGTTTGGTTATGGATGTTACATAGTGTCATGCTTATAGATCTTACATAGTGTCATGGTTATAGATGTTACATAGTGGTTTGGTTATGGATGTTACATAGTGTCATGGTTATAGATGTTACATAGTGGTTTGTTTTCCACCAAAACAAATTATGCATGGCAACAAATGAGATATTGTCTTATACTCCCATAATGTGTTTGTAATTAAATTATGTTTCTAATACAGTATCCTTAGAAATATATTCAAAACAATACTACTTTGATCAAGAACCATTTAGTTTTCTAATACAGTCTAAGATTTTCACTTGTATATTGTCTGTGAAGTACTGGTGAATTACATGTAGTGGGCGTCTAAATGGTCACAATGGCAACTTGTTCCCAGATTATTTTCCAGCTCGGTGAATTTGTTTTTGTTTCCTGGAAGGACTGCACAGGCAGCAGTCTGGATGCTTTTGTTATTTTACGGACGGTTCTGATGATACTTACATGTTCAGTATTTTAATACAAAGCATTTATTGATTTGTGTTAGGTTTATATGTGTTGGTTTGGTAATATACAGCATCACAATATGAGTGGCCTGAAAATGGCCAAGCAGTGCATTACATAAATGAACGAGTTAGGATTAGGGTAAACGAATGAGTTAGGATTAGGATAAATGAAGAGATTTTTGGGACCAGTATCTCCAGTGTTCCACTTTTCTTCCATCTGCTGATTCCCTAAGTATCTCCAGGGTTTCCTTCTCTCTTCCTTCTGTCGTGGCATTCAGTCCTTTCCGTTCCTTTTCCTCCTTTACAGTGAGCAGAAGCAACTGCAAGCACACTGAAGCATTCCGGGATACACGGACAGCACGATGATGAGGTCACCAGCATGGGTTTGTAAAGTGATGTCAGAGCTCAGAAACAACAATGCAGTCAGAGTCCCTCTGACCTCTGTGCATACAGCCAACAGAGCATGTCTGTGCAAGGATGACATCCTAAACAGAAGAAAGCCATCGACCAGCAAATATAGCAAATCAGATCACGTATCCCATCAATTATACTGACCTTGAGTGTCAAGTACCATACAGAGACACCTGTAGCAGAGCAACAACCGTGATGAGTGTGAAGTGAACATTAGCTACAAAATGTTAGCTGTTTAAAATTAGTTACTGATTAGCAGCTAAGTAGTAACTGGATGGGATTCATATATAAGTATAAGAAGGTGGTCAGATCTCAGAAATAGATTCTCTTCTGAGAAATAACACTAAATTGTTCTTGGAAAGAGCGTCTCAAGAAAACTGTTCACGTGTCACCTATGCAGACCAAGGGAATCTCCAGACATCTCAGCAGCGAGAGCAGAGTGACTAAGCAGGTTAGTCATAGAGATCTGTGGCTCTCTGGTTAGAGTCATAGACAGAAGTCAGGAGACAGAAGTCAGGAGACAGCACCACACACATGCAGTAGTGCTTTGTCTGTCTCCTGCAGAGTATGATGTGTTGTATCAGTCTTTATCAAATTATGTCAGATAGGTAAAGATGTAAAAAAGAATCTAGGATAACATTTATATTTGGATGGATAAAATGAGGGCAGGACACATCAGCACACTTTTTCTTTAGACTCTTGATACATAGGCTGATATTGGCCTGAATGTTTTGTCACAGGACAACCTGGGGTCAAATTAAAGTTACGTTTGGAGAGAACTTCTGGGTAGGACTTACGTTTGGAGAGAACTTCTACGTTTGGGGAGGTCTTCTGAAGTTCTTTAATGCCAGAAATATCCCACCACAGTTCACCTCGGGGGTTCTTACCGGGATGGGGGGGCGGCCAACTTTAAATACATTTAATCAGAATATTATTATCTATACGTTATATAATATACAATATACGTTAACCAATATCTCGTTCGAGGCTGTATGCATGCTGATATCTGAACGAGCCTTGCGTCTTTCTTACACAGTAATAAAATGTTAAGACCAACGTGCGTGCGCCTTTTCTTTTTTTTTTTTTTTTTTTGCAAGCTCATGACAAGCGCTCGTCTCCTGGCGTAGTAACGCGCATGCGCAAGGGATTCAACATGGCGATCCGCACGCGAGTGTTTTGCCTCGAACCGTTCCCTGCGCGTCTGCACCCTTTGCACGTGGCGGTCAGCGAGTCCCAGTTCGCGCGGACCTTCTCGAGCAGCGGCGGCGCCACGCGCGCGTTGCTGTTGTCCTGCGGGCCGTCCACGAAAGCGTGCGTTCTGGTCTGCGCTCGCGCGGCGAGTGAGGACGAGGTTCCCGAGCGCGCGGGGAGAGTAAGAGGCGACGCGCTCGCCCTGTACGTCAGCAAAGCCTTCCTCCAGCACCACGGCGTGCAGGAAGACGCGCGAGGCACCGCGCGTCTCCTGCAGCCTCTGCCGCTGAGCAGGGTGGTCATTGGCGCGCGCACGAGACCGAGCTTCAGGTGGGCGTGCTCGAGTCACTTTGCTGATGCGCTGCACGTACTGGCGTCCTGTCGTGGGCAGACGCTGCTGGCGAGGCAGGGCGATGCGTTGCTGCTGCCGTGCCACCCTCTGCTCGGCGAGGATACCACACAGGTGCATCAGTACCTGTCCGACTTAGTCGTGTTGGAGTGTGCACCCGTCACGCAGGGGGTAATCACAGTGGATACTTGCATCGTGGTGTCGGACTGCAGGGATCTTTGGCAAGGCGTCGTCAGCAGACCCACAAACGTGTCGTTCTACGTGTCAGATTTTGCCCACTATGCCAACAGCCTTGGGTCAGGCGGTTCTCTGCTGAGCAGTAAACTACTGGCCAACTCTGGGTTCACGGGTTTTCTTCAGGCTCTGGAATGCAGGCTCGATGTGCGCGTGGTTGACTTTGCCAGGCTTTGCAGGCAGGTCATATTCGGCGCGGGAGCGAGATCCTGTACGGAGGTGGACGTGGACGGCACGGTTTTTGTGAGCAAGAGACTGCTGCTACAGCTGGGGTTGTTCAACGGCGAGTGGGTGTTCTCTGCCCTGGGTGCCTTTGTAGCAAAGGCTAAGAAGTCTTCAAGTACAGACGTGGCTCCAAGTCCCGTTGATGTGGGAAACGGAAGAACCTCGAAGGTTCTGTGTCAGGCCAGAGGGGAAGCTCGGCTTGCCAAAATCATGGCGTTTGAGGTGGACACGCTTTCTGACATGGATGTAGGTGATGATGTAGGTTTCATCTCGCCTGTGCACTGGTTCAACATGTCTAATGGAGAACCAGCACCTGTTGGGAGTAAGGCTGTCAAAATAAAGGCGAGTTGTTTTGATACATATAAGAAGGGCTAGTTGTGCGTATCGGTCCCTGGATATAACTAACAAATTAACCTAGACTGTTGGTGAACTGATTTTTGCAGAGATGGAACAAGACACCAGTACAGACAGGGTTAAAACTGTCTGCAAGTGCATGTTGTTCTGCTGCACCGTCCTATGCTAAGGAACTACACCTTGAAGTTGTCATATCTCCAGACTACATCTCCCATGGACCCTTTGACAACATTCTCTTCAAGCACTTTAGCACACCAAGGTTTGAAGACTTCTGTTTCACTATTTGTGATGGTGAGGTGAATGTTTTCACTGCTGTTCTGTCTATCTTAAAATAGGATTTGTTCATTTGTTTCTTAGACTTGTGCAACAGGGATGCTTACTGGGAATCCCAACACAAGGTCATCCTGAACTTTTGGAGAACAGCTCGGTTGAAATTACAAGGTTTGTATGAGTGTCACGATTTCCTTGGTTTCCGGGTTAGCTGTCTCTGGATGGCAGATGCCATCTGAATTGCTCCTGTTTCATTTGTCTTTTTTAAACTGCAAATGTATCTTCACATATCATGGTAGGTCAAGGCTGTAGACATTCGCTGTGTGTCCGGGGCACTGTAGACATTCGCTGTGTGTGCGGGGCGCTGTAGACATTCGCTGTGTGTCCGGGGCGCTGTAGACATTCGCTGTGTGTCCGGGGCGCTGTAGACATTCGCTGTGTGTCCGGGGCGCTGTAGACATTCGCTGTGTGTGCGGGGCGCTGTAGACATTCGCTGTGTGTGCGGGGCGCTGTAGACATTCGCTGTGTGTGCGGGGCGCTGTAGACATTCGCTGTGTGTGCGGGGCGCTGTAGACATTCGCTGTGTGTGCAGGGCACTGTAGTCCTTCAGCGTGTATTCCTGTTCCTTGCAGGTGGCCTGTCTTGTATTTTAAAGTAAAGCAGGTGAAGGGATTTTCTGAGGAGGAGGAGGATTGTGAAGAAGAATCATATCTTGCAGACACAGACCACACCTCATTGTATATGGTGAGTGTGAGCTGTGGGTGTGCTGTTCACACACTTTATCAGTGGAACATCAGGGCATGGACATGTCTGTCTGCCAGAGGAGCTGACTCACTGCTCTGTACTGATAGTTAGAGTTGGAGACATCAGCAGGATGTATTCGGGGCTGTAAAAGCAGCATCTTAACTGCTCACACTAGCTGTGGTGCATTTCAGAGCTAAACATAACTATCTGAAGGAAGATTATGTTAATTTATCCAGTTACTTATAGTTTACTGAGGAGGGGATCGGATAAATGGCATCATGTGATTTCTGAGCAATTAAACATATCCCCAAAGTAAACAGCACATTCTGCAATGTAGCATTTTTAAATTCATTGTACTTGGGTGCTTCTCAGATACACTATCTCTGTCCAATTATGTATAAAAAATACTTTTGTTGTCAGAGAGGTTCGACCAATAGCATGGCACCGTGCTGCATCTCAGAGGTGGGCACATCTTTCTGGTCGAGCCTGTGCCCTCCTGGCTTCTCTGACCCCATAGAGCAGCTTGTCACCATCATGCAACCCCACCTCACTGACAGGTTAGACCACACCCACCTCACTGATGGGTTAGACCACACCCACCTCACTGATGGGTTAACCTTCTCAGTGGGCCCTATAACACCGAATAAACATTTTCTCTAACCCAACATAATTTATTTGTTTATGCGTTCATAAATGAAAATCAAAAGTTGTTCATTATGTTGGTCATTATGTAAGATTCCTTATTATTCATTATATTATTCTGCTGTGTGTGTGTGTGTGTGTGTGTGTGTGTGTGTGTGTGTGTCTGTGTGTGTGTGTGTGTGTGTGTGTGTGTGGCTAAAAGAGGTGCTACTCTGAAGCGAGGCTGTTCAGTTCTGCTCGTGGGTCCCGGCGGGAGCGGAAAGGCTATGGTGGTTGGAGCCGTGTGTCGGAGATTACACCTGCATCTGCTCAAGGTCTCGCTTTGCATCTTAATCCTCCAAATGGAGCTCACTAATTACAGTCTGGCACTATTTGAGGCGGTATGGTATGACGCAAGGGATAGAGCTGGGCTGTTTCTGCCTCTCTGGTGTTCTAGATCAGGGCTGGGGTGTGTCTCACTCTGGTGTGTTCTAGATCAGGGCTGGGGTGTGTCTCACTCTGGTGTGTTGTAGATCAGGGCTGGGGTGTGTCTCACTCTGGTGTGTTGTAGATCAGGGCTGGGGTGTGTCTCACTCTGGTGTGTTGTAGATCAGGGCTGGGGTGTGTCTCACTCTGGTGTGTTCTAGATCAGGGCTGGGGTGTGTCTCACTCTGGTGTGTTTGTATAGGTGGACTGTGTGAGCCTCTGTGGAGACACAGCAGCTGCCTGCGAGTCCAAAATGGCAGCAGCTTTCCACCGAGCTGAACAGCATGGCCCATGCGTGCTGTTGCTAAGGAACCTGCAGTTACTTGGCCAGCGACGGGATGGAACTGAGATGGAGTCCAGGGTTGTTTCTGCCCTTCGCCAGCTCATAGCTGATGTCCACTCAAGGTAAACTCTCAAATGCTGTGTATACAGATAAAAACCAACACCAAATCCAAATGAATTTAAATGAATGAACCATTAGTTTAAAACTTTGCACTAAACTGTCATGTAAAAACCATGGAGCCATATTTTTTTTTCCCCTTCTGCTAGGTACACTGCTAACTGACTCTTTTTATTTCCTGCTGCAGTGTAATCGTGGTTGGGTCTGTTCCTGGCCAGCAGGATTTGTCCTCAAATGTGGTACCAGCCTTTGTGCACCAGGTGGCAATAGAGAGTCACTCAGAGGAGCAGAGAAAAGCCATGCTAGCCGGCCTCAGTGAAGACCTCCCTCTTGGAAAAGACGTCAGCCTAGCCAAGATCGCTAAACAGACAGCGGTAAGGAAGCCGGCTGTGGATCACCTGTTTCAGCTGAACATGTCCACGCTTGCGTCTAGCGTTCCCTGCCTGAGACGTTTCGTCTGGGTTTGTTTGTAGGGTTTCCTCTTGGGGGATTTCTGTGCATTACTCACCAGTGCGGGGAAAGCAGCTCATCGACGTCTGCTTATGATTTAGTGAGTCGATCACTTCTTCACCATCTCATTAAAGAGACTATAAGCAATTAAAGTTCGTTCTGATTTCCACCAGTGAAGGAGTCCAACCCCTCCCTTTAACGAGCACCCTCCAGCCTAAACCAACACCCTCTACCTTAAAACCTTCTTCAAAAAGTCCCTCCC
Source organism: Electrophorus electricus (assembly GCF_041902795.1). Lineage (NCBI taxonomy): Eukaryota > Metazoa > Chordata > Actinopteri > Gymnotiformes > Gymnotidae > Electrophorus > Electrophorus electricus. The sequence continues at coordinate 2,716,980 of NC_137522.1, forward strand.
ATGATGTAGTGCTTAGCATACGCTTCTATGTTCCGTGTTCATACAGCGTAACTGACAGGCAGGGAGTACCGCCTCTTCATAGATGTGATTGGTTATTACAGCCAGTCTATATTGACAGTGTTAACTATTGTTGACTGTGTTGACTATACTGACTATGTTAACTGTGTTCTGTGTTAACTATTGTTGACTGTGTTTCAGTGATTGCTCTGAGTATGTAGATCTGACTTACAACATGTTTCGGGAAATAGCACTACCCATAACAGATTATAACATAGTTCACATCATCATCTTATATGACAACACAAAATCTATAATTATTAGCAAATAGTACATCTGTACAGATCAGATCGTTAGTGGTTTCTGTTGGACTGATTCTGTGAAATGTGCTATTACTTATGTCTTCATTACCTTTTGTTATTACTGAATGTCAAATGTCTCGTTGACATTTTGGTAAACACTGAGTTATTATCTTAGGCATGTAGCCTAGTATATGTGTATCTTCTAATGTCTGTAGTAGCCAAAACAAATCGGAAGGTAAGGTTTCCATGTAGAACCCATCCCTAACCCCTACCCCTAACCTTGATCCTTTGACCTGTTTGCTTTGCTGTGCAGTTATCCCCATGGAGCCTATCCCCAGGATGAAGAAGACCTGTGTGCGTGTGGGGTGACCATCACGGCGTCGGATTTCACTGCAGCGCTGGAGACCCTACAGAAAAGACACTCCAAGGCCATTGGAGCACCAGAGGTAGCACTTTACTGTATTAAACACAGTTTGAGACCTTCACAACCAAAGCCATGGGGTTTAGTTCTTCAGCGTGTGCGTGTATCTCTGGTACTGTGTAGGTTTGGTCATTCAAACTATAGAAATGAACAAGAGTAAGAATTAAAACCCTCAGCTACCCTCAATGTTTGTTTGTTTAGTAACTAGGCTGTGATGGAATAGAATTAGCAATTGCATTGACAATTAGCATTTACATTAGAAATTAGCATTTGCATGGTATGGGTACATTAGCTGTTTCAGCAAAGCCCTGTTTTCTGGTGGATGTAAGCACGGTTGGGTGTACGGACGCCCACTTCGGCCCTGACATCCGTACCCGTCCAGGGCGCGCAAGTGGCACAGGGTTGTGGTCCAGGGCTAACGCATGGCTGCGTGCAAACGGCAGATCCCGTCGGTGAGGTGGCAGGACGTGGGCGGTCTGCAGCAGGTGAAGAAGGACATCCTGGACACCATCCAGCTCCCTCTGGAGCGTCCTGAGCTGCTCTCCGCGGGCCTGCGCCGCTCTGGGCTGCTGCTCTATGGGCCGCCCGGCACAGGCAAAACGTTGCTGGCTAAAGCTGTGGCCACAGAATGCTCCATGACCTTCCTCAGGTGAGCGTCCCACCAGGGAGTCTTCCACAGGTGTTTGCACTTGGCCTGTGCTTCCCACCTTGCATCCCGGCACCACACGTGTTTAATTGATATTTTTTTACCCTTTAATCCATCATGGCTGCGTCAATCAGCTGTATAACAAACATTTTTTGAGAATAAACCATTAACACCACGTTGTGCAGTGCAGGCTTGGACAAAGATTCAAGATTAGGAAATACTGTTTTAGATAGACCTGTGGTTACAATATAAAGGTGAGTATTAGGGGTCTTTTTAAATTTATGTCGTCAATAATTTTGCTAAAAAATGAATATTATACTGTATTGTTATTGTATACTGTTATTGCATAAATGTTATTGCTGTAATTATTTGGACCGTTAGACCGTTGCAGTGTCAACACGGTAACATGTCACATGTTTGCATTTGTTTCCAGTGTGAAAGGTCCCGAGCTCATTAACATGTATGTAGGTCAGAGTGAGGAGAACATCAGAGAGGGTGAGGACGAGCACCTGCTCACTGCGGAACGTATCCGATACCTTTCTCTAGCACCTTCTGCTGTTAATGCCCAAGTTTAAGGAGACTCTGACATTCCTGATGACCCAACCCTCCCATTTTTCCGTCCCGTGTCTCCGGAAGTGTTCCGCAAGGCCAGGGTGGCAGCTCCATGCATAATCTTCTTCGACGAGCTGGACTCTTTGGCTCCCAACCGAGGCCGCAGCGGCGACTCAGGGGGAGTGATGGACAGGTCTGGTGCACGGCAATAAATGACACGCCCTCCACTAATCCGACATTATTTTGTCACAACATCATTTCTGTTTGCTGCATTTTATAGTAGATGTTCCATAAAGTCTCTACAGAAATCCAGCCCCACAGCTAAAGATTTTATTTGGAAGATTGTTTGCATCAGACCAGTTATATAATTTCAATTCGACAAATATAAACCTGATGAGTTTCACCTCAGCACAGTCTGACTGGCTACTGTCTGATACACACAGGGTTGTGTCTGACTAGGTACTGTGTCTCTTGCACACAGGCTTGCGTCTCTTGCACACAGGCTTGCGTCTCTTACACGCAGGCTTGCGTCTCTTACACGCAGGCTTGCGTCTGACTGGGCGCTGTGTTTCCTACACACAGGGTTGTATCCCAACTTTTGGCTGAGCTCGACGGGCTGCATAGTTCCGGTGACGTCTTCGTGATCGGAGCAACCAACCGACCGGACTTACTAGACCAGTCCTTGCTCAGGCCTGGCAGGTAAACCAATGAATGACGTCACCTTCAGCCAGTCACGTTCCAACTTGTTCCAACTTGTTCCCTCTCTGTCTTCCCCTGTTCCAGCGGAATCCCGAGCTTGTTGTGTTTTGTTGGTCTCCCCAGGTTCGACAGGCTGGTCTACGTCGGCATCGGTGAAGACCGCGAATCCCAGCTGCAGATTCTCAGGGCCATAGTGAGAAAGTGAGCCACTGCTTAAATCCTGTTTCAATGTCAGGATCCTTCAGCCTCGACGCGTTTGTCTGTGTGTGACCGTGTGTCTGCTACAGGTTTAAGGTTGAGCCAGGGGTCAGCCTATCGGAGATAGTGGACCGGTGTCCTCTGCACCTCACAGGAGCAGATCTCTACGCACTCTGCTCCGATGCCATGACGTCTGCTGTCAAGAGGAAGATCTTGCTCATCAGTGAAGGTTGCTGAAGTGGCTAAATTTGATTATTTATAATTAGAATTCATTATTGATGAATGTTATTCATTATTGATATTCAGCACGCTGGGTCCATTTTAATAGTAATGAATTACAAATGCTCGGGTATGACAGTGCAGCCTTTATAAAACAGAATGAATGGCCATTCTTAGCCTGTGGCGTCTGCAGCCCTGCGTGGAGGTGGGGCAGCGAAGTAGCCCTGCGTGGAGGTGAGGCAGCGAAGTAGCCCTGCGTGGAGGTGAGGCAGCAAAGTAGCCCTGCGTGGAGGTGAGGCAGCAAAGTAGCCCTGCGTGGAGGTGAGGCAGCGAAGTAGCCCTGCGTGGAGGTGAGGCAGCGAAGTAGCCCTGCATGGAGGTGAGGCAGCGAAGTAGCCCTGCATGGAGGTGAGGCAGCGAAGTAGCCCTGCGTGGAGGTGAGGCAGCGAAGTAGCCCTGCGTGGAGGTGAGGCAGCGAAGTAGCCCTGCGTGGAGGTGAGGCAGCGAAGTAGCCCTGCGTGGAGGTGAGGCAGCGAAGTAGCCCTGCGTGGAGGTGAGGCAGCGAAGTAGCCCTGCGTGGAGGTGAGGCAGCGAAGTAGCCCTACATGGAGGTGAGGCAGCGAAGTAGCCCTGCATGGATCTCTCCAGCCAGACTCTCCTCATCAGGCAAAACACCAAGACAAAAGCAAACTCCAGTCATGCTTGACATTTCAATGGGAGAAACTTCAGTGAAAACTCCTCTCTAAAGAGTTTTAGAAATTTCTTTCAAAGTGCTTTTTCTACCTTATAAGAATTCTAAGAAGGTTTTGTTACAAGAGGCAGTTTCAGTGACTGCTAGACACAGGTAACGCTTAGGAGGGATACAGCAGTAACAAAGTTAAAGCAATCTGGGTCAAAGTCACCTGGGCAGGCACCAAAGGTCCTTATCCATTCTGCATTTTTTCAAGTTTTTGATTCATTGTCTCTCTACCTTTCTCCATTTCTCTCTCTCTCTCTTTCTTTCTTTTTCTCTCTCTCCCTTACCCCTCCCCGCCTGCACCTTCTCTCCACCCAAGGTCTGGACTCTGAGGACAGTGAGCTCACCCTGTGTGCTGAGGACTTCAGTTATGCTCTGGACATCCTGCAGCCATCTGTGTCTGAGCAGGAGCTGCAAAAGTACAAACTCATCCAGCAGAAATTCACCGCAAAGTAACGTCTGTAAGAGTCCGCCACACTTACACACTGGAGTTAGTCCCACCAGCACTGTAAGAGTCTACCACGCTTACATACTGGAGTTAGTCCCACCAGCACTGTAAGAGTCCACCACGCTTACATACTGGAGTTAGTCCCACCAGCACTGCAAGAGTCCACCACGCTTACATACTGGAGTTAGTCCCACCAGCACTGTAAGAGTCTACCACGCTTACATACTGGAGTTAGTCCCACCAGCACTGCAAGAGTCTACCACGCTTACATACTGGAGTTAGTCCCACCAGCACTGTAAGAGTCCACCACGCTTACATACTGGAGTTAGTCCCACCAGCACTGTAAGAGTCTACCACGCTTACATACTGGAGTTAGTTCCACCAGCACTGCAAGAGTCCACCACGCTTACATACTGGAGTTAGTCCCACCAGCACTGTAAGAGTCCACCACGCTTACATACTGGAGTTAGTCCCACCAGCACTGTAAGAGTCTACCACGCTTAAATACTGGAGTTAGTCCCACCAGCACTGTAAGAGTCCACCATTTCAGCTTACCTAAAGTTTAGTTTGTACACAGTTCTGTTGAGGTTAACTGTTACAATTTATTCTTGTGTTGAACCTAGGAATGTTGAATTGTTATCCTCTAGCTAGCTTGGGAATTCAGCATTTTGTCCAAATTGATTTTGCATTTATTCTGCTAATATAATTGTCTTTCTCATTCTTACTAAAGGATTCTTTACACTTCAAGCAAGAGTCCTCAGTCTTTGAGTGGCATTGTTCTTGGTCAGCACTGTCCACACCTGACCTTTCGGACATGCGACCTTAGAAGCTCTCCAGATCGCCTGATGCATTTTTAATCAGGTTGACTCCATCACTGATGGTGTGGAACCCATCCACTCTACAGCCTGCTCCATCACAGGCTGACGCTGAAGAAGACATTCAGCACTGCAAAGCATCATTTTTGTGCCGTATTGTTGCGCTGCCGACTTTTGTACAGTAGTGTTTCCCTCCAAACCCAGCGACCCGCTGACAGGGAACAGGTGCCATGTCCGCACACTGAGCTCTTAATTAGTCTTAATTTTTATACCACTAATGAAATAATAAGAATTACTGACTGACACATTTGACTAGACCTTTGGTCATATTTTATATTAATTGGTAACGTCGGTAATGTATTACAAGTTATAGAACAGTTCATTTTGATTTGCTATGCAAATGTATAATATGTGTCTTCGCACATCCCGTGACCAGAGCTGGGATTCACTTTCTAATTTTTAAGTAGAAAAGCAAATGGAAAAGTCATGTAAACAGTACGGGCAGGAAAACAACACAGAGAGGAGTGTTGGGTTTAGTGTTGGATTTAATTTTCAGAACTGGTGAAACCTTGTCTTGATCTGTTATGTTGTTATTACAAAAGGACAAACTCTTAGTATCAAGTGATACCTTGTTTATTTGTTACCTTGTTTATTTGATGAAAAATTATGTAAAATCTATAAAGAAATGAAAAAATAAATATATTTGATTCATTCAAAGAATTTGTCATGCATATATGGTAACTAAGAAGAAAAAGAAAATACAATATATACAAAAAGAATCTCAAAAAACATCAGGTTTATATGAACTTTCAAACTTTTTTTTTTCCATCTTATAGTGTTTACTGGCATCCAGTGCCATGAATTCAGCTGGGGCAGAGTTTTATAACACGACTCGGTGAAGTACTGACATACGTGTCTGTAACAGGACTTAGTGAAGTACTGATACACGTGTCTGTAACAGGACTCTGAGAAGTACTGATACACATGTCTGTAACAGGACTCAGTGAAGTACTGATACACGTCTGTAACAGGACTCTGAGAAGTACTGATACACATGTCTAACAGGACTCTGAGAAGTACTGATACATGTGTCTGTAACAGGACTCTGAGAAGTACTGATACACGTGTCTGTAACAGGACTCAGTGAAGTACTGATACACGTGTCTGTAACAGGACTCTGAGAAGTACTGATACACATGTCTAACAGGACTCAGTGAAGTACTGATACACATGTCTGTAACAGGACTCTGAGAAGTACTGATACACATGTCTGTAACAGGACTCAGAAGTACTGATACATGTGTCTGTAACAGGACTCTGAGAAGTACTGATACACGTGTCTGTAACAGGACTCAGTGAAGTACTGATACACGTGTCTGTAACAGGACTGAGAAGTACTGATACATGTGTCTAACAGGACTCTTAGAAGTACTGATACACGTGTCTAACAGGACTCAGTGAAGTACTGATACACGTGTCTGTAACAGGACTTAGTGAAGTACTGATACACGTGTCTGTAACAGGACTCTGAGAAGTACTGATACATGTGTCTAACAGGACTCTTAGAAGTACTGATACACATGTCTGTAACAGGACTCTTAGAAGTACTGATACACGTGTCTGTAACAGGACTCAGTGAAGTACTGATACACGTGTCTGTAACAGGACTCAGTGAAGTACTGATACACGTGTCTGTAACAGGACTCAGTGAAGTACTGATACACGTCTCTGTAACAGGACTCCGAGAAGTACTGATACACATGTCTGTAACAGGACTCAGTGAAGTACTGACACACGTGTCTGTAACAGTGCAGTATTCCTGGATTTAAGAAGCTACTTGCTTCCCTCTCACAATAAAGTTCCAGCAGCTTCTGGTACAGTAATTTGTATTTGTCTGTAACATTCTCAGATGTGTAGTTTTGAAACAGTCGTGACCGATGTAGGTAAGTGGAATCTCGGATCGTTTGGATTGGCTCAGTTCGATGTCCACTGCGCCCATTCTCTTTTCCATCAATAGGAAAGGTCAGTAGTCTGCAACATTCACTCATTATTCACTCCCACACATACACACCTCAATTTTTATTCATCAAAAGCGAAAACACCTCTGGTCCACCAAGTATTTGGCACTGAAAAATAAAACCCGCTCAGTGTGGTGGCCTAAATCAGAACGTGTATGGGAAGAAAGGGTCCGAACGTTAGTCTGGTGTTCTGAATGTCAGGTGTCCTGAACGTTAGTCTGGTGTTCTGAATGTCAGGTGTCCTGAACGTTAGTCTGGTGTTCTGAATGTCAGGTGTCCTGAACGTTAGTCTGGTGTTCTGAATGTCAGGTGTTCTGAATGTTAGTCAAGTGTTCTGAATGTAAGGTGTTCTGAACGGTAGTTAGGTGTTCTGAATGTCAGGCATTCTGAACGTTAGAGGGTCTGAACCTTTGTGTTGCACTGGCTTTCACAACAAACTGTGACCCCGCCTTTTTTTTTCCATTTTGCTTTGGCTCTTAGCTTGTGGAGTTGGTACAGAGTAATGACTCAGCTCTTCTGGGGCCAGGGTCTCCTCCATTAGTACTGCAGGCAGGGTTACTCTAGGTCGAGCACTCACTTGAAATGTGGCATGTGATTACATGTTCTGCAAGAGAAATGAATGATGAGAGTTTTTTTTACATGGTGTGAAGCACATCTTAAAAATATATCCTACTATAACATTCTTCGTATTGATGAATTCACCCTGATTCTGTGTCTGTTAGCCACATGCTGGACACAATCACAAATTGTGAAGTGCACACAAGAAACAGTCACTCAGCGTGACATGTCCATGGAAACTGAAAACATCTTTGAACCACGACGGCTCACCATGTAAACTGGTTGACAGTCAGTTGGCACCTGGTGGTCAATTGATGGTCATTTGACACCTCGTGTTCGGGGTCTCAGCCGAATTTTGTGTAGCTGTGAGTGGCTGGTTGGTTTGTTTGTTTTATCCGCATGCACATTTAGACTTACAGATTTGTCAGTTATGAAACAAAATCACACCTATTCTTAATATTCTGAATATTTTTATTCAAGAGTCATATTTTTCCTGGTAATTTGGGCCACAGTTCTATACCAACTTCCCCCATCTTTTGGTGGGTATCACGCCGTTAGACCCTTTACCATACCCAGCGGGTCAGAAGCAGATTCTCTGAGATTATGGTGCGGCCCTTGCGTTCAGACACAGCCGTATCTACACGCTTACGTAGCCTTTGATGCTTTGGTGTGCTTCATCCTCTTCCTCCTCAGGAGTGAGACCTGGGATCGCTTCAAACCCACGATCAGGACCAGCAGCCTGGGCCGGGACTTGGTGAACCAGTTTCTCAGTAGCGTCCCTTGGAGAAGCCTTCAACAGAGAACCTTGGGTGAGTTTGCCACTGTACCAGGATCAGTCACTGTCACTACGACCCCGATATTAGAGCTTACGGAGGAAACCGGGTCTGCTTGGTCACTCTGATGTTTAATGTAGTCTTGGAAAAAAACAAATTCGACTCTACAGTTTCTTGACAGTTGTTAATTCTGCATGGAGAGCATTAGCGTGCTCACTGCCAATGACATATTCATCATTACTCAGACTTCTCTTTCCACCCTTCACTATATTAAATCAAATCAAATCAGATTTGATTTATACAGCACTTTTTACAGCAGATGTCACAAAGCAGCTTTACAAATGTCCAAGTCCAAGCCCCCAGTGATGAAGCCAAGGGAGGAAGAAACCTTGAGAGGAACCAAGACTCAAGGGGGCTCGTCTTCGTCTGGCTGACAACGGTCAACACAATAGTAACAATTAGTATACGCCACATTACACACTATGCGCACATTTCTACATTGTGCAATATGTTGTAAGAATCACTTTTCCTGCATAAGTGAATTACTCGGGTTCGACCAATGAATGCCACTGTGTAAACCATGCTGTACAGCAGTCACTCGGATCTGTACTGTGATTTGTCTGTTAGTTAGGCATACCTTATGCAAAAATATTTCAGCCATTGTTCCCATTCACAGAATCCCATTGGTAGAATCTTTAACTACATTTTAAGCAATAATTATAACATGAAAACTTTAACACCTGTCTAATGGCATCTGAAATTAGACCCTACCACATGATAATTATACCAATAATCAATACCCTACCACATGATAATTATACCAATAAGCAATACCCTACCACATGATAATTATATACATCATTTATAACATACAGTTGTTTGTTAATTTTGTTTAAGCACCCATAGCCTTAGCTCCTAAACCTTTTGAGAATATGTCAATATATATGTGAACATATATGTGAAAGCGTCTTTTCTTGTCATTTCTCTGTCCTGCATCTTGCTAACCGTTAATGTGTAATAGCATAATGGAGGTCCAGCAATGTAGAAATGTGTAGATGCTTAGATGTGTAGCTGTTAAGATGTGTAGATGTTTAAATGTATAGATGTTTAAATGTGTAGATGCTTAGATGTCTAGCTGTTTAGATGTGTAGATGTTTAAATGTTTAAATGTTTAGATGTGTAGATGTGTAGATGTTTAAATGTTTAGATGTTTAAATGTGTAGATGCTTAGATGTGTAGCTGTTTAGATGTGTAGATGTTTAAATGTTTAAATGTTTAGATGTTTAGATGTTTAAATGTGTAGATGTTTAGATATGTAGATGTTTCGATGTTTAAATGTGTAGATGCTTAGATGTGTAAATGTTTAAATGTGTAGATGTTTAGATATGTAGATGTTTAGATGTTTAAGTGTGTAGATGTTTAAATGTATAGATGTTTAGATGTGTAGATGTTTAGAGTTGTAGATGTAATAAATCATTTCAAACTTAAAACCTTTCTGTAAATTACATTAAGGGTCTCAACAGTTATTTATTATGGTTAACAGCAACTCAAAAAGCATCATTCCAACAAATAGCATTCAGTCCTAATTTGCATCCACATTTCATACATACTTCCATCATGATATAAGAAAGAAATACCGTGCTTACCAGTTGATGCCACACATTTGTCAGGTTATGCCCTGTGTGTCCCTGCACAGACACATTTATGATCAGAATGGCGTTTTTTACTTTCTCACTAGAAACTTCAACCAGCAATGGGAAAACAAATCTGTGGGATAACAGTGGACCGTGAACTCTGGGGGAGGGGCTGGGGGTTTGGGCTTTTAAAAGGAGGGTCCACTCAGCAATTCCCCCTGCAAGCAACAACAGTCTCTCCATCCCAGTCTCTCCACCAATCAGAATATCCCAGCCTCTCCACCAATCAGAGCACCTGGTTTCTGTGATATCAGGCACTTCACAAATATAAAAGGTTCACTGTTTTTGCTGAGAGAAGTCAGCCAAGCTGCTATCCACTATGCTACACAAGAAAAACAAACTCTTCTGAAATAAAAGTTATAACATGTACTAGTGTCTTCAGGTTCTGCTGTTGCTTTAGGGTCAGATCCATAACAATAATATATAATACAGTCATGTAATTAAGACTGAACATATGATAATAACATATAAAAACTATTTAACTATCTATAATTTTGTCATGTGTAGTTCATATTTCAGAATCAGATTTCCAAGTCCTCATTATGCAAAATAATAGATTAAACCTTTTTTTCCCAGAGTGCCTAGGCTACTGCTGGAGTTTAGCAGCTGATGGGTGTATGTTGCAGTGTCTTCTCCTGCCTGAAGGGGGAGCTGTAACACTGCTAAATGCAGGTGTTCAAATCTGACACGCTGGGTAGTGTGTGGGGGGGGGGAACGACAACAAGTCTCTGATCTGCAGCACTCGTAGGGGCTTATTACAGGATACTGCAGAGAGAGAGAGAGAGGAAAGAAGGACAGAGATGATGGAGGGAAAGAGAAAGAGGAGTGAGAGATGGAGAGAGGGAAAAAAGCATGAGAGAGGCAGAAACAAAGAGAAAGAGATAGAGTAAGTAGAAAAGGGGGATGGAGAGAGAGGGAGAGACAAACAGAGAAAGGGGGGAGGGAGAGACAAAGGTACAGAGAGAAGGAGGGGGAGAGAGAGACAGAGATTGAGGGAGGGAGAGAGGGAGGGAGAGAGAGAGGGGGGGAGATAGAGGGAGGGAGAGAGAGGGAGAGGGAGAAAGAGAGAGGGAGAGAGAGAGGGAGATAGAGGGAGGGAGAGAGAGAGGCAGGCAGAGAGAGGGAAGGAGAGAGAGAGGGAGAGAGAGAGGGAGAGAGAGAGGGAGATAGAGGGAGGGAGAGAGAGAGGCAGGCAGAGAGAGGGAGGGAGATCAAGGGAGAGAGAGAGGCAGGCATGAGCCCTGGTACTGCATTGCAGTTTAACAAAGGAAGAGAGTGCTGGAACTCCACCCGTGACCAGCAGCTGTACGTGTACAGGGATTCACTATGATATTCCCACACTTTTACATCTAATATTGTGTGGAATTTCCTGTACTAAGTCCCTGTTTCTAAGACAAGGGCTCGACCTTCATCTGTGTCCTTCGACTATGGTCTGAGGTACCAGCATGAGCAATATTTCCATGGAGACCACAAAACCCTTTTTTTAGTCACTATGGATAAAACAATATGCTAAATGCTGGAAATGCAACATGCCTAGAAGGAAATGTATATGTCAAGAAAACTAGTGTGTATAACTAGTGTATATATTTCAGATTACTGAGGAAAGGGGACATTTCTGAAGTAACGTATTACGGTTTAGTAGTAATATATTACTTGTTTGGACATAAAACAAATATGTACATAACTTACTTAAGCGTGCATAATGAGGGTGAGGGTACCTATCAGATGCAGTAGTGAAAATTACAGTCTCAGAGCACTTCCTGTAGTTATACTTTAGGTGGTTGAATCTCATAAAATATGCTTTTTGGTTTTCTATGCAAAACAGTATTACTGTACTACACATTACGGTACTACACATACTGTACAGTAATTACAGTATACAAACACAGTACAGTAATATTGTACACATTATCATAGCACGACCCATGATGGCACAGTCCTTCTTGATTCAGTTTTTGCATTCATGTCACTGTATTTCATTTTTTAAAAATTTCACCTACACTATGTTTTTAAATGTAAACACCTTTAATAATAATTATAATAATCATAATGATAAAAGTAATGGTGTATTTGTTTATGAGGTTCTCTTCAGAGACACTTTACAAACAGATTCATAAAATTAAAAATTTGAATCAAAATAAAATTAAACCAGCAATTTAAATTAAATCATCAACAATCCACTGAACATTTTAGAACCTTTCAGAAAAAAAAACACAGTGGAATACAGCTTTATAATATTAAAAATGTATTGAAACAAAATTCTTTAGTGAGACGAGAGCTTCACAAGTACTGAGACTGTTGGGTAATGGAGCCACATGTAATCACACTGCACACGTACAAATATGAACTAAGTGGAATTTAAATACTTTAAAAGGCCTGTTATCAAACAGCATAAGGGCTGGATCAACACAACCAGTTTAATTTTACATAAGCAAAAAAAGTGTTTTTGTTCACTTTGAGTGTCTAACACTAAATTAACCTTTAAGAATGACTAAATGTGCTTTTACCCCGTAGAGAATTAAAGGGCCTGTGGGAACGTTTGAACTGGGAAGTAAGCAGCACTGGTGATTAAAATGAGCTCCCATCTTAATCAAATATCTGTCCCAAAATCCTCTGAGGATGAGACAGGCTCTGTAGCGCTAATCAGATTACTGCACCAGAGAAGAAAGACCTCTTTAATTACCAGCTCTGTGCTGTCCTGGTGCTACGCTAGAACCCACTGTCAGAGGATAGGTGAAGCGTGACCCGTCTGTCTAACGAGGGTTTCATTGCAGACCTGTTCTAACTGCTGCTGACAAACATGCACACAAGAACACCGAACATGAACTGGATGGTATGGAGATGTGGGTCTGTTCATTATCCACAGGTCAGAGATGCAGCAACACAAATATGTCAAAATTCAACAGAAGCACAAAAGGAACCAGGAAATAAAACAGATATGACACCTGTCCAGGCTCCATTTGACGGTGAATAACTGGTTTTAGCCTTCAGACCCATATGTACACTATATTGCCAAAAGTCTCGTCTGCCGTCTGCCTTCACATGCATATGAACTTGACCGACATCCCAATCTTACTCCATAGGGTTTAATATGATGTCGGCCCACCCTTTGCAGCTATAACAGCTTCAACTCTTCTGGGAAGGTTTTCCAAAAGGTTTAGGAGATAATTTTTGACCATTCTTCCAGAAGCGCATTTGTGAGGTCAGATACTGTTGTTGGACGAGAAGGCCTGGCTCACAGTCTCCGCTCTAATTCATCCCAAAGGTGTTCTAGTGGGTTGAGGTCAGGACTCTGTGCAGGCCAGTCAAGTTCTTCCACACCAAACTTGTTCATCCATGTCTTTATGGACCTTGCTTTTTGCACTAGTGCGCAGTCATACTGGAACAGGAAGGGGCCATCCCCAAACGGTTCCCACAAAGTTGGGAGCATGAAATTTTCCAAAATCTCTTGGTATTGTAATCTCTTGGTTCTGTACTGAAGCATTAACAGTTCCTTTCACTGGAACTAAGGGGCCGAGCCCAACTCCTGAAAAACTACCCCACACAATAATCCCCCCTCCATCAAACTTTACACTTGGCACAATGAAGTCAGACAAGTACCGTTCTCCTGACAACCGCCAAACCCAGACTCGTCCATCGGATTGCCACTCAGAAAAGTGTGATTCGTCACTCCAGAGAAAATGTCTCCACTGCTCTAGAGTCCAGTGTTGGCGTGCTTTACACCAGCTTTGCATTGCGTTTGGTGATGTAAGGCTTGGATATAGCTGTTCAGCCATGGAAACCCATTCCATGAAGCTCTCTACACAGTGTTCTTGAGCTAATCTGAAGGCCACATGAAGTTTGGAGGTCTGTAGCAATTGACTGCAGAAAGTTGGCGACCTCTGCACACTATGTGCCTCAGCATCCACTGACCTTGCTCTGTCAGTTTATGTGGCCTACCACTTCGTGTCTGAGTTGCTGTCGTTCCCAGTCGCTTCCACTTTGCTATAATACCACTGACAGTTGACTGTCGAATAATTAGTAGCGAGGAAACTTCACGACTGGACTTGTTGCACAGGTAGCATCCTATCATGGTACCACACTGGAATTCACTGAGCTCCTGAGAGCGACCCATTCTTTCACAAATGATTGTAGAAGCAGTCTGCATGCCTAGGTGCTTGGTTTTATACACCTGTGGCCATGGAAGTGATTGGAACACCTGAATTCAATGACTTAGATGAGTAAGTGAATACTTTTGGCAATATAGTGTAGAACATTAAATATTTCAGGTATAAGATCTTGTATTTATAGTTACCATACATTTTTTGTAATTAATATCAAGAACAAACATAAGTGCAACTTGGCTGTTTTGGGCTTTTTACAAAATATGTACAGAGTTTAACAAGAAATGTTTGGAAATTGAAATACAATCTACGGTGACTACAAAATGTTGAGTGTTATCTGTGCTGAAAAATGTAGGTCACTCTGGATATTTCAGTCTGGCTTAAATTTGAAATTTAAAAAAAAGATTTACTGCAGATGAAAACTGAAATGTAGTTTTTCTTAATTGTATGTGACCTTCTTAAAGATTATTGTTTAAATCACAATTTCTCCGACTCAAAACTGTAGAGACACTGTCCTGCTCAAACTCATGGTTTTACCACCACACTTTGTTTGGCTGATCATATCATAATTAGCTTAATAATTAGCATAATTCATAAATAATTAATCATAAGTAATACCATAACAGAGAAGACATTAAGGTGTGCAGTAGACGGGCACCACCCAGTAAAGACACTGACCGTATGTTTAAGTGCAAATTAGCTGTTCTTCCTTAGAAATGAACTCTTTTTATAGCTAGTAATTATTATACATGGCAAATTCATTTAACACCTTAATACTAAAAAATAAAATAGAACACGTTATGAAAGCACACAGAACCATGATAAAAATGTACTTTAGGAAAAAAAATAGGAAAATAAGTATGTTAATATTGAGAAATAAGAACATAATTACAAGTCACACTGTGGCTAGGCTAACCCTGATCCATGATTACAAATCACATGCTTATTTATCGTGGCTAGGCTAACCCTGATCCAGGCATAGTTTCAGTTCTTACCACAAGAACATGCACTTCAAAAACATGATAGTTAATGTATTACTTATACATCTTATTATTTTTTATTCATTTCAATTAATAGCATGTCATAAATGTATTGATATTAAAATGATAAAAATCTATATATTCACCTAGTTATGATTCTGTATTTCAGAAAATGAAAGGATGTTCAAGGTGAAGTTGAACATGTGTTGCTGTTACCAGGTAGACATACTAGTGTCCACATGGTCCACATCACTGAGCTGCAGGTGGAAATATTTGGGTTTGTGACATAAACTGTCAGAATATTAGTTTTAATAACATGCATTCACAAATAGATTTGATTAGATTAGTTTATATTCCATTATACAACCTATGCTATTATTCTATGGTTTTTGCATGACTTTAAATCTGGCCCTGTAATTGGTGGATTTTTTTGCAGTTGAATTCACTTCCTGTTCAGTTCAGTTTCAGCAATTTAAATGCTTATTGTATTCAATGTGATATAATCTCTGAATTGTATAATGTCAGGCTGATATTTTCTTAACTATGATCCATACAATAAATCAGATTTAGTCAATAAATCAGGCCTCACAACTCTTATACCTGAAGAAGAAATGTGTCTCAGACTGAACAAAGAATCAGACACTAACTGAAGAACTGTCTCAGACTGAACAAAGAATCAGACACTAAATGAAGAACTGTGTCTCAGACTGAACAAAGAATCAGACGCTAACAGTTGTACATTTGCAGAGTCCATTCAATCCGATATCCACAGTCATTTAATCCAATAAAAATAAAGACAATAAAAAAATGGAAGTCAACATTTGATGTGTTTTAGGAGAGCACATCGTAGATTCAGCAAATTCTCAGTGTGGCTGTCAGTTATGCAAATCACTTTCATACCTGCCTCTAAAAAACCCTCCTGTAAGTGTGAGTTATCTCATTTAAGACTCACCCAGAGATTTATCAGCATATGATATGTCCTTGGACCCAGTCCCCTTAGAGACCTACTACTAAAGTCATGCCCCATTCAACCACTTAGCACATGTCAGTATCTTTGTCTGAGTCTGGCGACTCAGGTTGCGATAACTCGAACAGGTGTGTCGATGCCGATGCCGTTCTTGCTTTGAGCACTGCTAGCATCTCGGCTAGCTGCCCCTCGAGCACTGCCATGCGTCTGTGGAGTGAGCGTATGTCTCCTCTCAGCTCCTGCTTCAGTTCCAGGACAGACATCTGGAGACTATGTTCTGAAGTGGGGTTGAATGCTCGCCTGCCCTCGGCCTGCACTGGGCTCCGGTCCAGAGGGGTCTGTCCTGAGCCCTCCTCCACAATATCCAACCGTAGGTCACTCTTAATGATGCCGCTGTCAAACGAGTCTGTCTTCTTCAACGAAAGCTCATCTTGTGACTTAGTCCTGTCTGGGAGGGTCTCCATGGATTCAGAGCTCCAGGAAAGATCTGACTTACCTGTGGACTCCTTAAACCGACCCCAGGGTTTGGACTTGGGCGGTTCAGCAGATTTACTTCCTTCCTTTGTGCTGGAGCCATCAGGGGGCATAAGTTTAACTCGATTTGAATTCCTTGAATTAGTGATGGCAGATGAAGAAGAAGCAATGGCTGTGGTGGGGCCCTCGGTGACTGTGAGCAGGCTGGAGGTCGGGTTGACCTCAGGGGCCACAGTCTTCTCCATGCGGCTAGAGCCTCTTTCCACATCTACTTCTCCCTGATTGGCTCGCTCCAAAGCCAGCCTCGCCTCCTTCTGCTGTCGGAAGCGCTGGAAGAGGCGGCGAACAGGATGGTCTGGAGGAAGGTTGAGAGGGGCTTCGTCCTTCCTCTTCAGCATTTCCTCTTCCTCACGCTTCACGTCACTGATCTTGCGGAAGATGATCTGCAAGAGGGAAACAGAGTGGGATAAAAGTAGGGAAAGACCTTGTGATATTTTACGCGTCTTATTATGTGTTGGACAATTTTTATATGCCATGTTGGTTTGTACAAAGCTTGCTTACTTGGTATTAACAAAACAACAAATGTAAAAATAATTTGACATTTTTACATTTTTTTTCTCTTAAAATTGTTATTATTGTGGTGATCATTGTCGGCCAGAGGAGAAAAGCCCCCCCCCTTTGAGTCTTGGTTCCTCTCAAGGTTTCTTCCTCATGCTCTAGGTGTCATACCGCTCGACCCCCTAGTACACTACACTACCCAGCAGGCTATTCGTCATCTGGTCATCCACCACTGTGTTGAGCACCAATAAAACTCCTATTTTACATACAGAAGTGTCTGACTTTAACCTGGCCCATCACAGTATACTTCACCACCATGCAAACGGCGGATTCGGAAGCTTTGAAAGAGGCTATTACTAACCAAGGACAGCTACGTAGCCAACACCAGCATGTACTCAAGAGCTTCACGTGGTCTATGGACACAATTGCCAAAAAGCAAGCAGACCAACAGACACAAATGTTGGAACTCAGTCAGTGTCTCAGAGAACTCGCGTCTTGATTACGAATGATGAATCCTACTCCCTAGTACACCCCACCACCGGCATCCGTTGCCACAGATTGCGGTTCTTACCTCTTGTCTCTCAGATAAAGCGTTATATTGGGGTACTGCTCTCTGGGAAAATGTGCAAACATTTAGCTGACACTTTTATCCAAAGCAACTTGCAATTATGACTGAGTACAACTTGAGCAATTGAGGGTTAAGGGCCTTGCTCAGGGGCCCAATAGTGGCAGCTTGGCGGTGGTGGGGCTTGAGCCTTCAAATTACAAGTGAAGTACCGTAATCACTGACCTACCACTGACCACAAACTTCATCATGCGATTGAAAGTGCTTTTCGATCACCCACGTTAGGGGAGAGCCTGCAGGGAAATGCTCCCAAAACTGCGCCAAGGCAACCGATCTGTAGCTGCCCGTGAGTTCTGTACTGTTGCCGCTGGTAGTGGGTGGAACGATGGGGCTCTGCTTGTCACTTTCCATAACGGTCTTAATACAGAGGTACTGCATGAGCTAGCTTGCTGGGACGACAAGCTCAATTTAGTTTAGCTTATTGCTCTAGCTATCCGTCTTGACTGTTTCCTTTTAGGAACGGGGACCACGTGGAGCCAGCGGTCCTCGTTCAACCTACCAGATTCCAGTTAATAGAGTAGAGCCTAGACGAGAGAATATGGTGGAACCTATGCAATGTAATTCCTCTCGCTTGACTGAAGAGGAGCAGAGGCGCCAGTTCCAGGAGGGACCTTGCCTTTACTGTGGGTCTTCGGGACACATTCTCAGGGAGTGTCATCTTAAACCTGACAGATCTGCGTCCTGAACCCACAGAGAAGTCATGAACACCACACCGCATGCCAAGGTAGTAGAATTACCTACAAAATACATGGTAGCTAACGTATTTACATTGCCTGTCTATGTTAGATCTCTCACCTCATCCTCCATGTTTACAGCCTTAATTGACTCCGGAGCAGAGGGTAACTTCATAGATGCCCATCTGGTTTAGGTATTGGACATCCTCATGGAGCCTTTGCCTGGCCGTTTTGGATGGATCACCAGTAGGAGCTGGTTCCATATCTCTCTGCACTACACCCATCAAACTCAGCACAAGCGCACTCCACTACGAACTCATCTAGTTTCTGGTTCTAAGAGCCTCATCCTTCCCAGTTATTCTAGGTCTACCATGGTTAGAACAACATAACCCGAGCATATCATGGCCACAAAAGGAGATTTACTTATTGGTCGTCTCAATGTCAGAAAGATTGTTTGACATTCCCTACAGTTAACCTATGTTCAACAACTATAGAGAGCCCTGCCTCAATATTCCTCAAGAATATCAGGACCTTGCTATGGTGTTCAGGAGAGCCACCTGGTTAAGGAGAGCCACCTGGTTACCCCCTCACCATCCTTGTGATTGTTTCATTGAATTCCTGGAGGGAGATGTATTTCCCAAGGCCCACATATATCCCCTCTCCCTGGAGGAAGAAAAAGCCATGGAGACATACATAGACGAGGCACTGAGTCAAGGCCTCATTCAGCCTTCCACTTCCCTCCTTGTGTCTGGCTTTTTCTTTGTAAAGAAGAAGGACGGAGGGCTTTGCCCATGTGTGAAATATCGCAGCCGAAACCAGATATCCGAGAAATATGCCCACTACCGCTCAAGAGAAGAGAAGCCAAATACTTCACCAAATTAGACCTCCGAAGCGCGTACAACTTAGTACTTATAAAGAAAGGAGATGCGTGGAAGACCACTTTCATTACTACTAGGGGTCACTTTGAGTATAAAGTAATGCCTTATGGTCTCAGTGTAGCTCCATCTGTCTTTCAAGCCTGCATTAATGACATCCTTCAAGAATATGAAGGGAGATTCGTGATTGCATACACAGATGACATCCTCATCTACTCACCCGATCTGGAAACCCACATACAACGTGTAAGGTCTGTTTTGAAGACTCTCCTGGACAATGGACTATATGCAAAGGGAGAGAAATGCGAATTCCATCTGACTACAACGACCTTCTTGGGATATGTAGTTTGCCATGGTGGAGTCACAATGGACAACCAAAAGATAGAGGCCATTCTCCACTGGCCCATGCCTACTACTGTCAAGAAGCACCAGAGTTTCCTAGGCTTCGCAAACTTCTACTGCCGATTCATCAGGAACTTCAGTAGCATAGCCAGTCCCCTCACATCCCTCCTAAAAGGACCAACAACCCAGCTTTGTTGGAATCAAGAGGCAGAACAAGCCTTTAGATGATTAAAAGAGCCCTTCACTGTTCCTCTAGTTTGACATCCTGAGCCTTCTATTTTGTTTGTGGTAGAGGTCAATGCTGTATTATCCCAGAGACATGATGGGCTGTATTATCCCAGAGACACGATGACTCCAAACCCGGTGGCATAATTTTCCCATAAACTGTCCCCGGCGGAATGGAATTATGAAATAGGAGAACAGGAACTATTGGCCATAAAACTGGCCTTGGAGGAGTGGAGACACTGGCTGAAGGGGGCTAATCGTCCATTTCTAGTTATCACTGATCATCGGAATTTGGAATATATGACACACAGACTGACGATTGAACCCCTGCCAAGCCCATTGATCGTTATTCTTGCTATTCTTGTTTTTGTATGAACAATCCATCAGACTGTTCCGAGTTCCTACCATGGGCGGAAATGGCCCGAAACTCGCTCACTAGTTCTTCCACCAGCCTAACACATTTTGAGTGTGTTCTAGGTTATCAGCCCCCAATGGCTCCATGGACTTCAATATCCCCACTGATATCCCCGCTGTGGACGAGTGGATGCAGCATAGCAAGAGGGTATGGGAGGAGACACACCAGCGAATTGAACAAGCCCTACACAGATATAAGGAAATAGCAGACAGACACAGAGGAGATACCCTGGTATACCAACCTGGTGACCGAGTGTGGCTCTCTACGCGGGACTTCCGTAAGCCGGGTTCCTGTCGCAAACAAGGTCCCAAGTATATCGGTCCCTTTGAAATAGCCAGACGCATCAACGATGTTATGTACCAACTCAACATACCTGCACACTTCCGTATCTCAAGATCATTTCATGTATCTCTTCTCAAGCCTGTTTTTCCTGGTCCGTTGGATGAGGCTTCTCCAGATGACACTCCATTTCAGCCTATTGATTATGACGGCACCCCAGTATATGCAGTACGCTGCACTCTGGACTCCAGGAGATAGGGAGGTTCAATTCACTACCTGGTGGACTGGGAGGGGTTTGGCCCTGAGGAACAGAGCTGGCTCCCTTGTTGCGATATACTGGATCCCGGTCTCCTTTCAGACTTCCATGCGAGGTTCCCAGACAAGCCTGCTCCATGTCGTCGGGGTCGCCCTCACCGCCTCCCTGCGGAGGGTTCTCAAGCCGGACCAGCGTCCTCCATACCGGCCATTTGTCATCGCGGGCGTCCTCGTACCTCGGCCGACCCGGAGTCTTTGGGAGGTTTTACAGCTGAGTTATCATTCATCACCTGAACCGTGAAAGCACACCACATAACGCTGGAGCTACACAGAGAGAGAACCTCACTGAAGCTTCCCACAGCCAGTGTACAGTCAGAGCAGAAGGCTGCTCTCCCCTACTTACAGACAGTTTCACACCGAATAACCAGTAGGACATTCAGGGACATCTAAAAGACACACGGGGATATCTACAAGACACAGGGACATCTAAAAGGTGACATTGTTTCTTTATGGAAAATTATGTTCTTAATTTTGCTGGAAATTTGCACTGGAATTAAAAACTAACAGAAGAGAAATTAATTCAAACCCAAGATGTAATGTTTGATGCAACTGTTCCTCTGCACTCAAGTGACTGGTGTGTCCTGTTCGTGCATGTAGACATGTTCTTGTTTATCACCAGATCCTACTGAAGAAGGACCCTGTCAGACTTTAGTGATCTCAGAAGGTATCGGCAGTGTATGACCTGAGAAGATCCACTTATAAATCCATGATCTGATTTTCCAGCATGTAGGTGTGACCCAGCATGCCACGGATAGGGCACTATTAAACATAACAAACAAACA
This sequence comes from Electrophorus electricus, assembly GCF_041902795.1. Lineage (NCBI taxonomy): Eukaryota > Metazoa > Chordata > Actinopteri > Gymnotiformes > Gymnotidae > Electrophorus > Electrophorus electricus. Next base: position 2,738,670 of record NC_137522.1, read on the forward strand.
TGTTATTCTGGAGGTTAAGAGGATTGTGGGGCAAACAACACAATCAACACATTTCACTAGAGACAGATCTGAATAGCCAACCTGGACATTCGCCTGGACATTCACTTGGACTGTCTCTTTCTGAACTTAAGTAATAGCAGGCAGAACTTACAGCCCAGCACATGTGATCACGTGAATACTACAGAATCATATTCCTCATGATTTATTATTATTTAGCTCCATTTTCAGTAGAACTGCAAGTTCATTTCTATCATGTTTCAAATGAACTCACTCCTGAATATTTATTTGTTTTCATTTTTTCCTCAGGCAACGATATTTGTACCTCTACTCCTCAGCACTGAATCACTGACTCACTGAATTGCTGACTCACTGAATCACTGAATCCCAGGATTGTTATTTTACGAAAACAAGACACATCAGCTTTTCCCATCTGAAGCTGGAGGCATAGAAGTGCAAGCTCAGTGTTTTCAATTTTTCTACTCGTGTCTAAACAAATATTGGATGAAGGCTTTCAGGAGTATCAGTGGAGATGCTATAAGGTAACAGTCTTATATTGCTTGCTATAATATAATGAAAACCTTGCTATAATATGCAACTATATCATCAGTGAGTTGCTACCTACAGACTGACTGGCTTGACGTGACGAAAGCTCAGAGCATTTAAATACGCACCAGAGGCCCGAGAACTGCCAAGTAAGCCAACAGATTCACCTAAACGCTACAGGTGTCATAAAACAGTCAAGATATTTCTACCTTTTCCTGTAAATCCTTTACTAACCATCCTGCACTCTCTCGAGTTCTCGAGTTCTCCACCATTTCACTGCGCGTTATACTGTGTATGACTATGTATGTGACGAATAAACTGAACTTGAACTTGATATTTCATGTTCTTCTGGTCAGGATTTTTTCCTACTGAGAATACATTGTGTGCAAATTATTAGGCAAGTTTATTTTTGAGGATTCATTTTATTGTTGAACAGTGTTCTCAGTCATTCCAAAATGTTAATAAACCTCAAACCTGAGTATTTAAGACAGTAAAAGTGCGGAATTATTTGGCAACTCTTAGTAAAAAAAAAAATCAATGACAAATGTAGCCATCTTTGTTTTCAATAACAGTCATAAGTCTTCCATTCATGGAGTCTGTCAGTTTCTTAATCTGTTGACGACCAACTTTTTGTGCAGCAGCAACCACAGCCTCCCAGAGACTGCTCAGAGAGCTGTACTGTTTCCCTTCACCATAAATCTCCCGTTTAAGAAGGGCCCACAAGTTCTCAGTAGGGTTTAGGTAAGGTAAGGAAGAGGGCCATGTCATTATTCTTTCATCTTTAAGGCCTTTACTGGCTAGCCAAGCAGTAGGGAACTTCGATGCATGCGATGGAGCATTGTCCTGCCTAAAAATCATGGACTTCTTGAAAGATGCAGACTTCTTCAAGAAGGTGTCTACTAAAAACTGTCAGTAGGTTTGGAAGTTGATTTTGAGTCCATCTTCAACCCAAAAAATGTCCAACTAACTCATCTTCAGTAATACCAGCCCACAGCAGTACCCCACCTCCCTCTTGCTGGCGTCTCAGTCGAAGTGGAGCTCTGTGCCTGTTACTGATCCAGCCACGGGCCCATCCATCTGGTTTGTCAAGAGTCACACTCTTCTCAGCAGTCCATAAAACCTTTGAAAAATCTGTCTTCAGATATTGCTTGGCCCAGTCTTGACGTTTCACCTTATGTGTCTTGTTCAGTGGTGTTCAGGTTTCAGCCTTCCTTACCTTGGCTGTGAACACCTTGTACTTCTGGGCACTCCAGGTAGGTTGCAGGTCTGGAATATGACAGTGCTGGAGGAAAATGGGTTCCTGGTCGCGTCACGTTTGAATCTTCTCAAATCTTTGGTAGTTATTTTTTGCCTTTTTCTCAACATGGTTCTGCGATCACGCCCGAGTATCTTAGCAATTTTGAGAATGCTGCATGCCTCTGAAAGACTTTTTACAATTGTTGACCTTTCAGAGTCAGTTAAAGCTCTTTTTTGGCCCATTTTGCCTTATAATTCTGCACACCTTGATAAAGGGTGTTGATCTCCTTAGGCCACACCCTCCCTCATCACACCAATGCACATCACCTGATGCTTAAATCCAATAAGCATTCAAGTTTATACAGCTCGGAGCTGGAAAATATGCATCAGAATGATGATACGATCAAAATACTCTCTTGCCTAATAGTTGTGCACACAATGTACTTGTGTGTAAATAACTTGTCTCTGCCTATTTAAAAAATAAAATCTCAGGTCTTTTAACTGAAAAAAGTGGTGACATGACAGCACATACTACAGTCACAGTGAAATTATATTTACATCAAAAACACAAAATAATAGCGCTGTTGTATGTCACTCTGGACCAGAGTGCTTGCTAAATGCAGTAAACAGAAATGTAATAAAGTTGCTTGGCAGTGAAGTTTGAATTTGCTAATCACTTTGGATGTTCCAGTATTTTAAATCCCAACATACACTTCACATCTCCCAGGTGTGTCCAAACCCTAAAGGCTGGGGAGGAGAGAAGGAAGAGAGAGTCGTGTATAATACTGCAAGGACTCGCTTTAGTAGTCTGAGCACACAGGCCCATCAGTGTCACCAACGACCCGCTGGGCTGAACGCTGCACACTGGACCAGCCCCTGACTCATCAAAAGGCCTTAATGGACAAAGAGCCCTGGACAGACTAAGAGAGGCTGAGAAGTGAAGAAAGGATGCGATAACTCTTGAGGAGAGAATGAAGAAAGCAGAGAAAAGCAAAAGCTGAGAGGGAGAAAGACAAATGAGAAGCAGTAAGAGTCAACAGCGAGAAAGCGAAATGAGGAAGAGGAGAAGATGAAGAATAGGTCCGAGAAAGTAAGAGAAAAAACAGTGCAGTTAGTGGACTTGGTAATGGGATCCTTGTAAGGTGAAAGCAAAGGTCAATTAGTGATTACACACGCGCCTTTCAGAGTCATTACTCAGCCTCAGCGGTAAAGGTAGGGCTCCTCTTTCTACTGCTCAGCGGCAGGGGATGCCGATAATGGATACTAATAATCGATACTAATAATCAATACTCTACAGTGTACAGATCTGTGCAGCTGGGCAGACGTCTGAAGGCCGTGATCCTTGTTCCTGTACAGAGTTCTGCGCTTCGATTGGTAAACACAGTGGAATCACAACAGGGCGATGTTTGCTTTGTCCACTAACTTTTTGGAAATTACACCTTTCTCGGGGCAGGGAAATGGTCTGTGTCTCCACATACAGTATATCTATTAAAGGCCTCAGTGTCTATTACCTGGTATATTACCTGGTCTATTGCCTGGCCTATCACACAGTCTATAAGCTGGTCTATCAGCTGGTCTATCAGCTGGTCTATCACACGGTCTATCAGCTGGACTATCAGCTGGTCTATCACACGGTCTATCAGCTGGTCTATCACACGGTCTATCACACGGTCTATCAGCTGGTCTATCACACGGTCTATCACACGGTCTATCAGCTGGTCTATCACACGGTCTATCAGCTGGACTATCAGCTGGTCTATCACACGGTCTATCAGCTGGTCTATCACACGGTCTATCACACGGTCTATCAGCTGGTCTATCACACGGTCTATCAGCTGGTCTATCAGCTGGGCTATCACACGGTCTATCAGCTGGTCTATCAGCTGGTCTATCAGCTGGTCTATCACACGGTCTATCAGCTGGTCTATCACACGGTCTATCAGCTGGTCTATCAGCTGGTCTATCACACGGTCTATCAGCTGGTCTATCACACGGTCTATCAGCTGGTCTATCAGCTGGTCTATCACACGGTCTATCAGCTGGTCTATCACACGGTCTATCAGCTGGTCTATCAGCTGGTCTATCACACGGTCTATCAGCTGGTCTATCACACGGTCTATCAGCTGGTCTATCAGCTGGTCTATCACACGGTCTATCAGCTGGTCTATCACACGGTCTATCAGCTGGTCTATCAGCTGGTCTATCACACGGTCTATCAGCTGGTCTATCAGCTGGTCTATCACACGGTCTATCAGCTGGTCTATCACACGGTCTATCAGCTGGTCTATCAGCTGGTCTATCACACGGTCTATCAGCTGGTCTATCAGCTGGTTTATCAGCTGGCCTATCACCATAATGAAGATACTGGGCGACTGGGTTGTATCAGATCTTCAGTCTCTTCCTTAAAGGACCATTTTAACTTTTTAACTTTTAATTTAATTTTAAATTAAATTACCCTTATAGGGTCAATAAAACCTTAAACTGAGCCCACACATAAATTTTTTTAGCAATCTCTTGTTCCCTCTCCCTCCCTCCAACACAGTTAGAGGTCACATATACAACTTAATTACAAATACAACAAATAGAAATATGAAGGGTAATAGTAGTAGTTCTCTACTTAGAGGTCTGTGAATGCTTTTTGTAATAGTAATACATTACATTCATAATAATAATAATAATAAATTACATTTATAATAACAATAATAATGATACATTGTTTCTCATCATTTCTCATAATAATACATTATTTTTATAGTAATAATTTGCATTTCTAATAATAATAATAATAATGATACATTGCATTTCTAATAATAAATTGCATTTCTAATAACCTAATAATATAATAACCTTTCAGGAAACTTAAGGACATTACAGATAGATGTATCATACAGCAGACTAAACAGCACATAGCAAAAAAAAAAAAAAAACCTCAACAATGTAAACTACATGGTAGCCTAACAAAAAAACCCACTAAACCACCAGTGAACATAAGCTCCCACTTTTCAATGGAAAAGAAAGGTGGGGTGTTCTTTTCATTCATGTTTTTTTCCACTCCAGAGTAAAAATGGAAGAGTGAAATCAGAAGCTGCTTTTATAAATGCCACCTCAGGACCCCATGACTGGCTGAAAATTCACCACTTCATTAATTTCACTCCAGATTGATCAGTTCTGTCTGGACGTGACTATCGCCCTGCTGTAGCAGCAGCTAAGACTCCAGCTGAACTAAAAACGTCCTTGAGTTCTGAGAAACAGGATTTGTTTGTTTATCAGATTAAATTCTCAATATAAATCTTGTCATTTATAAATTCTGTCATTAAAATTACATTCTGGTGTTTCAATAACTATACATAACACACTGTGACACAGAACCGTTAAGATAAGTGAGGCATCGTAGTTCTGCAGCATTAACACCCAGCTCAGCCTCACACACACCAAACCGGTCGCACTATCCAGTTCTGCAGTGCTAACACCCCGCTCACCCTCACACACACCAAACCGGTCACACTCCCCAGTTCTGCAGTGCTAACACCCCGCTCACCCTCACACACACCAAACCAGCTGGGCTCTCCAGTTCACTGCTCATTGTTAAAATAACCTCACTGGAAAAAGTGCTTTCTCAAAGAAAAGGAACACAAAAGTCACTTCAGCTATAGCCATTAAAGCACAAGCCCTGATGCTGAGCCTGGCCGACGAGGTTCGCATTCATATGACTATTATATAGACCACATCTGGTATTCTTTACTGTGTCGACCACACCCGACATTCTTTACTGTAATCAGTTCAGTGTTGAGTAGAACTAGTAGACAATAAAGCAACATAAAGTCCGTGCAGAGGGCTGTGAGAATGGCACGTAATTGGATCTGATTACTGTTAATGAACAGTGACGCGGGTCTGTGAACACACTGATCGATGCTACCTCCACTCACCCTCTTCCTCAGGTTGTAGGTGAGCACCAGGTTCCGTGAGAAGTGGTTCGAGAAGGCGATGTAGAATTCCAGAACTTTCTGTAAAGCATCGCGCTTGATGATGTGAAGATCACAGTAGGTTAGTGCCCGAACATTAGCACAGGACTGTGCTAAATTCAGTTCCTTCCAGAATACATCTCCAAATACATCACCTTTTCCTGAAACAGACAGAGAGAGTGACAGAGAGAGATTCAATCCATTACCTTCATGCATAAGTCCAGCATTATGCATCATGAAAAACGTCATGTACGTTAAAGTCAGTTCAGGTTTATAAATGAGATTAAAATAAGTGAGCTCATGTTTATAAATGAGATTAAAATAAGTGAGCTCATGTTTATGAATGTGATTAAAATGGAACAACTTCACTGATAAAATGCAAAACAAACAATGCAACCTTGTGAACATTGGTAAGTGTAAACTGAATTGTCACGTGGTCTTGTATTATGTGTCAACATTACAAACATCCAGAACAAGAATGGAAACAAGTACACAAAATCACACAATCTTTTTACTTCAATCGACATTGCTTAAATAATATTTACAGCATAGTTTTCGTCCCAATAGTCCATAAGTAGACTTTGGGTACATTGCACTGGTTTACTTAGCCAGTAAGGACTTTTGTTGATTGATGAAGTTCTACTCTTCCTTCAGTGGACTCCCCGCACTGTAAACAGTCCACGCAGTAACTATGCGCACCACCACAACATGCTCACCATGTGACTAACAAGGGCGCAGCCTTCTGTGTACGAACCTGCGACTCCAGTCCCCTGCACACCCAGCTCCGACCGGAGCCGCAGGAGGGAGAGCGTGTACGGATTTAGCAAAAGACGGCGATGCATGTGTGACAATGCAAATCTAGAGCTGTCAGAGGAATAAAGGATTCCCGGAGGAGAAAAGGATATTCAGCTGTCGAGTCTGCTGTGATAAAAGGCTGTTTGTTCCGTAGAGAGAAAGACATGTTCATTTTTGGACGCGCCTAAACGCCGGGTTCGCACAACATGAAAAATTAACATCGGTGCCACATCCCGCTTAGCAGCATACAGCATTCATCTTCACCCACGATGTCAACCCGTTTGTCAGGGAGCAGTGATGGGGTAATAACCCTGCTGGGTCCTGTGCTGCACAGGGGTCCTGGATACAGGAAAAAGGGACAGAGGCACACGACCCCAGCCATGAACTTCGGGGGCTCGTGAGCTCGTTTTAGTGTTCTGTCCACCATTTCAGTTACACCGCACAAAACTACCACTAATCTACCAACAGGAAGCGACTCTCAGAGGATTGCATACATGAGCCTTTTGACTCCAGACAACACAGGCAGAGTCACGAGTCTCAGAGACCTGTTCTTCCAGAGATCCTGTTAAGAAGTTTAATCTCATGCTTTCGATTTAATAAAGAACAAATGGGTTCAGTAATGAGTCTGATTCCAGGCGGCTGTCTGGGCCCCTGGGAGGGTCAGCGATGTAAGTCATTCAACCATGAAGAAAAGTGTGAAATCCAAACACAAAGCCTTCCTTCCCATCGGAGGGTTCAGAAGGGGTATAGATTACCATGTTTCTCTAATTCTCAGATGCTGATTGGTAGACTGGGCCAGTTTACGCAACCACCAAATAGAACAGCTTCCTGGTTCAAATCTAGGCCACAGGACATGAGTTTGTTTCAAGTGTTCCAGGATAAAACTAAAATTAGCATTAGTATACTAGTGGGGGATACCTTGCTGAAAATGCCACAACTAGCAGTCTGCAAGGCAGAGTAACATATATTAAACGGTTATGGCACCTTGCAACGGTTATGGCACAGTGCTTATGGGAAGGTGAACTGCTCAGAAGTCCACAAGATGATTCGAGACACTGGGTGGACCATCCAGCAGTTGCACCAACAGTCAAAGATGCGATGTTTAGCATGTAATCACTTCAAAATAACTGAACTCACCCAAAATGGCCACCACCTCATCGTCCTGAATGACTTCCAGGGATCCAGACACCACGAAGCAGAGGCTGTCCACGCTTTCACCGGCATGGTAGATGAGGTCCCCTGGAGCGCTGTGGATGGTCTGGAACTCCATGGCTAAGGCTCTCAAACAGCCATCACTGGCCAGGCGGAAGGCAGGATGCTCTTTGAACACCTTCCTGTTGAGGTGGACACAAATATCCGCACGCATGTCCTTTGGGCAGATGTGCAACACCTGAAAGAAAAATGAGGAAGAAAAAACATACTTTACCTCCACAGTGTCTGATAACCTTAACCCTAACCCTTCACCTCCACAGTGTCTCTGATAACCCTAACCCTAACCCTTCATCTCCACAGTGTCTGATAACCCTAAACCTAACCCTTCATCTCCACAGTGTCTCTGATAACCCTAACCCTAACCCTTCACCTCCACAGTGTCTGATAACCCTAACCCTAACCCTTCATCTCCACAGTGTCTCTGATAACCCTAACCCTAACCCTTCACCTCCACAGTGTCTGATAACCCTAACCCTAACCCTTCACCTCCAGTGTCTGATAACCCTAACCCTAACCCTTCACCTCCACAGTGTCTCTGATAACCCTAAACCTAACCCTTCACCTCCACAGTGTCTGATAACCCTAAACCTAACCCTTCACCTCCACAGTGTCTGATAACCCTAACCCTAACCCTTCACCTCCACAGTGTCTCTGATAACCCTAAACCTAACCCTTCACCTCCACAGTGTCTGATAACCCTAACCCTAACCTTTTACCTCCCTAGTGTCTCTGATAACCCTAAACCTAACCTTTTACCTCCCTAGTGTCTCTGATAACCCTAAACCTAACCCTTCACCTCCACAGTGTCTCTGATAACCCTAAACCTAACCCTTCACCTCCACAGTGTCTGATAACCCTAAACCTAACCCTTCACCTCCACAGTGTCTGATAACCCTAACCCTAACCCTTCACCTCCACAGTGTCTGATAACCCTAAACCTAACCCTTCACCTCCACAGTGTCTGATAACCCTAACCCTAACCCTTCACCTCCACAGTGTCTCTGATAACCCTAACCCTAACCCTTCACCTCCACAGTGTCTCTGATAACCCTAAACCTAACCCTTCACCTCCACAGTGTCTCTGATAACCCTAACCCTAACCCTTCACCTCCACAGTGTCTGATAACCCTAAACCTAACCCTTCACCTCCACAGTGTCTGATAACCCTAACCCTAACCCTTCACCTCCACAGTGTCTCTGATAACCCTAACCCTAACCCTTCACCTCCACAGTGTCTGATAACCCTAACCCTAACCCTTCACCTCCACAGTGTCTCTGATAACCCTAACCCTAACCCTTCACCTCCACAGTGTCTGATAACCCTAACCCTAACCCTTCACCTCCACAGTGTCTCTGATAACCCTAAACCTAACCCTTCACCTCCACAGTGTCTCTGATAACTCTAACCCCAACCTTTCACCTCCACAGTGTCTGATAACCCTAACCCTAACCCTTCACCTCCACAGTGTCTGATAACCCTAACCCTAACCCTTCACCTCCACAGTGTCTGATAACCCTAACCCTAACCCTTCACCTCCACAGTGTCTCTGATAACTCTAACCCCAACCTTTCACCTCCACAGTGTCTGATAACCCTAACCCTAACCTTTTACCTCCCTAGTGTCTCTGATAACCCTAAACCTAACCTTTTACCTCCCTAGTGTCTCTGATAACCCTAAACCTAACCTTTTACCTCCCTAGTGTCTCTGATAACCCTAACCCTAACCTTTTACCTCCCTAGTGTCTCTGATAACCCTAAACCTAACCTTTTACCTCCCTAGTGTCTCTGATAACCCTAAACCTAACCTTTTACCTCCCTAGTGTCTCTGATAACCCTAAACCTAACCTTTTACCTCCCTAGTGTCTCTGATAACCCTAAACCTAACCTTTTACCTCCCTAGTGTCTCTGATAACCCTAAACCTAACCTTTTACCTCCCTAGTGTCTCTGATAACCCTAAACCTAACCTTTTACCTCCCTAGTGTCTCTGATAACCCTAAACCTAACCTTTTACCTCCCTAGTGTCTCTGATAACCCTAACACCATCCCTTCACCTCAGCAGTGTCTCAGATAACCCATCACTTTTTGATATTTTGCAGTCAAGGATCAAGATTGATGGATATGTCTTATACTCAGATTGGTTTATAATCCTCCGTTAGTACTGAAGCCATCCTGAAAGAATATCTGAAAGCATGACATAATATTCAGAAGCTTTGACAGTCTTACATAGAATTCTAGGCGTGATCCTGAACAGGTAAAGCACATTTGTCACTATGCTACGGCTGTGATTACAAAGAGAGAACAAATGACCCCACATGATCTTCAGAGTGAGCGGAGCCTCCTTGCTAACAGATGAATGTCTGTGAATGTCTAAGCATCTGCGTCTCCTGAGCGCCAGGTACCTTGTCAGTGTCGATTCCCCTGGACATGGACCACGTGGATGCGATGTAGTCCATGACTCTCTCGCTCAGGCCCTTAGGGACTTGGTAGAGCTTCAGGAAGTCTCGAACGCTGTTCAGCATCTCGTGGTAGCGGTTAGTATTAGCGTACATCTGCTGAAAGATGGTGGTCACGTTACCGAAGATGGTGGCGTACAGAAGAGCTGGAAAGACACATAAACAAGATTAAGAGATTGTAGGCACGGCCATTTTAACATAAAGCACAAACTCATTTATAAATCTGCTTCTGATAGCATGTAAATGAAAAAAATATTAATAATAATGAAGAGTTAAGCATCAATTAAGACTCGAGAGATTATTAAAACTGTCAAAATAACATTTTTATTAAGCGAGTTTGTATATTGCAAAAAGCACAGAGTTTAGAGTTTAGTCACAGCTCTCTACAACAAATACTGTCAGACACTCATGTGAGTTTCTCTGTCCCCTGTCTGCAATCGTAGTAGCGGGATCACGTGTCCAGAGCTGATCTCATGCTACTACCAGCCTCCCTGACTCAGCACTTTTTCACAGCCGTGCCATGCTCAGTCCCCTTCAGGTGTGCTTCTCTCCACCAAAGGTGATACAGATCCATTCTATCTCTGCCAGTACTAGAGACAGATGACACTGCGGAATCCAATTTCAGGTGAAGTGAATCGTGATGTCTACCCTGCTTTAATGGAGTGGACACCCAGTTACGTTTCTCCACTCCAATCCTTCACCTGCTCCTGGCCTGGAGTCTTCCTCATCTTCCTCATTTTCCTCACTACTGCAGAGCATTGGAGTCACACAGCTCAGCACAACACAACACAACGCAGCAAAACACAACACAGCACAATGTAGCACAACACAACGCAACACAGCAAATCACAACTCAGCTCTATACAACACAGTACAGCTCTACACAATGCAACGCAGCACAACACAACACAACAATGCAACACAGCACAATGTAGCATAACACAATGCAACACAGCACATCACAACTCAGCTCTACACAACACAGCACAATGTAGTACAACACAACGCAACACAGCACATCACAACTCAGCTCTACACAACACAACACAATACAGCTCTACACAACTCAACACAACACAGCACAATGTAGCACCACACAACGCAACACAGCACATCACAACTCAGATCTACAAAACACAGCACAACACAACACAGCACAGCACAGCACAGCTCAACACAGCACAACACAGCCCAGCACAACACAACATAGCATAACAACGTAACACAGCACAACTTAGCACAACACAACACAGCTCTACACAGCTCTACACAACACAACACAACACAACAAAGCACAGCACAGCACAGCTCAACACAGCACAACACAGACCAGCACAACCTAACGTAGCAGAACAACGCAACACAGCACAACTTAACACGACACAATACAGCTCTACTCAAGACAACACAGCACAACAAACATAGCATAACAACACAACGCAGCACAACTTAGCACAACACAAAGCAACACAACATAATACAGCTCAACACAGCACAACACAGTACAGTTCTACACAACACAGCACAATACTGACAACACAATAGAAAGGCTTGCCAGTGGTGGCTGACCAAAAGGAATGTATTTCTCTGTTAGTCACAGTGTGGAATTAATGGAACAACACAGCAGGCAGTCAGTCCGAGGACAGGTTCTCTCCTGGCATAAAACTAGATACAGCCATCATGGCCAGACATGATCTATAAACAGCATCATTAGACGTACAGTGAAGAAACACCTGAGTGCATGGGTGATGACCAACGCTCCGACCATAATGGGTGTGACGTGTTCAATCCAGTGCCACCATTCCCTGATAATCACTGGTGTCCCTCAGCTCTGAGGACATTCCACCCTAAACGCTGCCCTGCACCAAGTCTACATGTGGCAAATCTGCTCTGTGGCGAGACCGTTCTGTGCCGAGACTCACTGCAACTAACTCAAGCCATTTGTGTCTAGTTGTATTTTCATCTGATTCCAGTCTGGCCCAAGTCTTGGAGTCTGATTACCTGGCCCATGTCTTACAGTCTGATTTCATGAATACATTAAATTATAATTTCCCAGCAGGATGAGACTGGTGCAGTGGTAAATATTCAGAGATCAGACCTGAAATCTATGTTTTTATTAGGTAAGGGTTTAAGGTTTTCTTAGATAACACCTGCTAACTCTTGTTATTTATCACCTACTTCTCCAAATATACAGAGAGGTCGTTATGGTTCATTATGCATGATTAGTCAGTCCTTCCTCCTAGTTTGGATGTGTTGTGTGGTGTCTTATGTGGGAGTGGAAATTAAAGTTGACAGGCATGGTTGTAAAGTGCACGGTTGACTGAATGGTGAAGTGAGGAGTCCTTCAGTTCCAGTCTGGAAGCAGATCCAAGAGGCTCTGCAAAGACACGTATACCAATACCCCACAAAGACACGTACACCAATACTCCACAAAGACACGTACACCAATACTCCACAAAGACACGTACACCAATACTGCACAAAGACACATACACCAATACCCCACAAAGACACATACACCAACACTCTACAAAGACACGTATACCAATACTCCACATAGACACATACACCAATACTCCACAAAGCTCTACCAGGAATCCACATGCTGTCATACTGGAAACATTTTGCTGGAATGACAATAAGCAAACAAATAATAACATCCTGTAAAGTCTGTGCCTTATCAGAATGACATGTGTGCTTCCACAGTAAGACTGGGATAAAATTCAAATGAAAGCCTGTAGCATCTCTCTCAATAGGCTGCAGAGGAGCACGTCAGCCTGGCTCCTGATTTAGTGCCCAGCAAGGCTGCTGCTCCAGGTCGACCAGTGTCTCAGGCAGGGCGGGGTGCACGCATTCACCCACCATTCTGGGCCTGCATCGTCTCACTCGCAGATGCAGCACGGAGCAGCTGACTGGAGAAATTCACTGGAACATGTGCACGTGTGACTGGCTGGGCCCACACACAGTAACACTGGCTTACAATTACTGGGGGGGGGGGGGGGGGGTTGATTAGGTGGTTACTGGGAATCCAGGCCACATAGACTGTTTCTGAAGCAGACACAACAGCACACCTAAACAGCATTTCATTCTTTAACAGGATTTGGCACTCTTAGACAGAGTGACATACATATTTATCATCATGGCAGTATGTGTGCTCCCTTGGGATTCAAAGCAATTTGTGTTGCTTATGCGTTGTGTTGTGATCTGATCTATCAGTGAGAAACAGAAACAGGCCTCAGGTGTCTCATGCTGTATGCTTGGTTACAGAGAGCAGCCTTTCCGAAGTGCACTGTTTTACACAGAACAGATGACCACTATAATAGGCTCTCCAGGTTTCCCATTTACTATGAAGTACTGATTGCACTAGCAGTCTTGCTAGCCTAAGCACACTGAGGTGCAGCCATGCATTTGAAGCATAAGAGACTGGCACGGTTTGCCTGTCAGAGACCTGCTCAGTCTGTCTGTCAGAGACCAGCACAGTTTGCTTGTCTGAAACCTGTCAGTCTCTCCTCTCTCAGCCTCCTCAGACAATCCTCAAGCCTCCAGAAAAGACGCCATGCAGCACTTCCATTTTCTAGCCTATTTGAGTTTTCTGTTATGACATCTTAAAGTGATTACAGTCACATAAGGTTTAAGGTCTATCAACCTGAAATGTTTCAGTGTTTTTACATATTTATCTGTAGAGGAGTAGTGTAGTGTAGATTAGTGTTAATCTATATCCTAACAGACGGTAGTGTAGATTAGTGTAGTGTTAATATATATCCTAACAGACGGTAGTGTAGATTAGTGTAGTGTTAATCTATATCCTAACAGACGGTAGTGTAGATTAGTGTAGTGTTAATCTATATCCTAACAGACAGTAGTGTAGATTAGTGTAGTGTTAATCTATGTCCTAACAGACAGTAGTGTAGATTAGTGTAGTGTTAATCTATATCCTAACAGACGGTAGTGTAGATTAGTGTAGTGTTAATCTATATCCTAACAGACGGTAGTGTAGATTAGTGTAGTGTTAATCTATGTCCTAACAGACAGTAGTGTAGATTAGTGTAGTGTTAATCTATGTCCTAACAGACAGTAGTGTAGATTAGTGTAGTGTTAATCTATGTCCTAACAGACAGTAGTGTAGATTAGTGTAGTGTTAATCTATGTCCTAACAGATGGTAGTGGCAGGCATCTTCAGATTTTCAAAGAAAGACAATACTATGCTTAGAGAGGCACCTGGTTTGCGTCCATGGCGTCGACCTTGTTCATGTGTCCACCATGTCCACTGTGTTCATATGATCATGTGTCCACATGTTCACCATGTTCACACGTCCACCATGTTCAGTTGCAGTGTTCTGCTTCTGCTGCATTTCCTGGAATACTGCTCCATTATCAACACACCCAGTACAAATAATTAATGTGTGTCAAGATAATTCCTCCTGTGGTCTAAAAGGCAGTTAAACGTGCAAGTATAATAACTGTCTGAATAGTGTCCAAACACAAAACAGAGGAGCATCTTCCCTGAACAATAACAGAGGAACATCTAACTTGAACACCAACAGATGAGCATCTACCCTGAACACTAACAGAGGAACATCTAACTTGAACACCAACAGATGAGCATCTACCCTGAACACTAACAGAGGAACATCTAGTCTGAATAATAACAGAGGAACATCCTGCCTGAACACTAAATCCAGAGCTGCATGGCACCCTGAGCATCTCTCCCGGTGTCACTGAACTAAGAATGTGGAGACAAAAGAGCAGTCATCATCTGAGGGGCAGCGTCTACAATCTAACAAAAAAAACAACAACCCAGAACTGAAGTAATTTATCACGGCTGCTCCGTGAGTCTGCTGTTGGGACAGAATGAATCTAGATCATCACAGGGCTCTATATAGTGGGAACGTCTCCCACAGGGCCTGGCAGGAAGTGTGTCAATCACACACTTGGTAGAGAAAGCCATGCACAAGGACAAGGTGCAAACCCACCTTGTCCTGATCATGCCTGGATCAGGACAAGCAGAGAACCCACTCGTGCCTGGATCACATTGCGAAAGGCATCACAGTCTGTGCAATTACATACCATTTAGTTCATAACTAATTACACTGCATATTGAATTTAAAATGAAACACTGTGGAAATTGGCAGTTATTTATGTTAATAAAGAGGAATCCTACAGCTCCCCAATTCACAAGATGAAAAGGAACTGGACTAATAACAATTGCACAGTAGTACAACAATATTATATGCAATTGCCATTTTTGTAAATCGTTGACTATCTGACATGTATAACCTATAGACATCACCATCACCAGGTTTCTTTCTGCTTAATATTATACCAGGTCTGTAATGTTACCTATCAGCATTTCATATTGATGAAATTCTTGTGTACTCCCCAGATCCCAGGACACATGTGGAGCACGTCCGACAGGTACTCCAATGCTTGTTTGAAAACAAACTGCACATCAAGGGTGAAACGTGTGAGTTCCATCTAAAGTCTGTTTCTTTTTTTGGGATATGCCATCAGTGATGGTGGAGTTTCTATGGATGATCACAAGGTGGAAGCTGTTCTTAACTGACCTCTGAGACAGAGGTAGGAGCCATATTATCACAGAGCTCTGATGCCTCTTTTCCTTGCAGCTTTCTATTTTCATAAACTGCGGCAGAATGCACCTATAGGAGACCATGACTTACCAGCCATTAAACTGGATTAGAAGAGTGGCATTATTGGCTTGAGGGAAGAGAATCATCCATTTGTAGTACTAACTGATCACAAAAACCTGGAGAACTTGCGAGCAGCCAAGCGCCTCATCTCTTGACAAGCTCGGAGGTGCTTGTTTTTCTTTAGGTTTGACCCTTTAGGTTTGACACTTTCACCCTGGCACCAAGAACACTAAAGCGGATGATTTGTTTCATATCCAACAGCATGATAGTGGGCTTTATTTGTGTTCTGAACCAAAAGAGATTTTGCCTTTCCAGATGATCATTTTGTCTATTCGATGGGAAATGGATGAAAAAACTGAAAAAGCCATGACCAACAAGGAAAGCCCCAGTGAAGTGTCTCTGGGAAAAGTATACATTCCAGAGGAATTTTGTGACAGGTCCATCACCTATGTGCACTCCTCACTATCTTCCAGACATCCAGGCAAGATGTGCACGAAACAGGTCATCTCAAATCACTTAAGGATGTTCACCTGTATGTAGCATCATGCTCCATATGCTCTCAATGTAAAACCCCCAAAACACTGCCTGCCAAAAAGCCTTTACCGGGGCCTGTGCATCAAGGGGAGTGAGGTTAATTCCATTCTTGGGTATAACCAATGCATTTCAGAAAGCAGAAACATTATGTGAACAATTATTTAGGTTCTTTGGAACTCCCAAGAATATTTTGAGTAATAGAGGACCTCAGTTTACTTCATGAGTATGGTCATCTTTTTTGAGTGACTGGAAGTGTCCATAAGCCTCACATCAGGATACCACCCTCCAGCTAACGGTCAGTGCAAGTAGGCAAATCAAGAATTAGGAAAATTCCTCAGACTCTATTATCAGAATAACCCAATGGACTTGATCAAATATATATTGTGGGCGGAGATAGTACGGAACATCTACTGCTACTGGAAAAACCCATTTTAAGTATGTTTTAGGATATCAGCCGCCTTTGTCACCATGGACAACCAATGCCACTGATGTACCGGTGGTGGATACCTAGATGGAATGTAGTGAGCAAGTCTGGGAGGAGACACATCAGCGCATCGAGGCTGTCCTGAAGTGCCATAAGGAGTTTGCAGATCGTCACCGTTGACCTACGCCAGTGTATCAACCAGGAGATGGTGTATGGTTATCTACCAGAGATTTCAGGTTTGGTGAAGGCTATAAGAAGCTGAACCCCAAGTATACTGGCCCATTTAAAGTCCTACGGAAGATTAACGATGTTACCACAACAATACTGCGTATCAAATTCGTTCCATGTGTCACTGCTTAAGCCTGTGATTTCAGGTCTTCTGAACAAGGCCAGTCCTGAGCTGACTCCTCCCTTGCCCATTGAGGGGGAAGAAGAGCTAGTTTATGCTGTGAACAAGTTGTTGGGCCAGCAGCGTGGAGGTATTCGGCAATGTCTCATCGACTGGGAGGATTATGGTCCAGAGGAACTATGCTGGTGTCTTCGCACAATGTTACAATCCTGGATTGAAGGAGGATTTTCATTGCCAGTATCCAGAAAAGCCTCCACTTCGACAAAGGTTCGGCCTTGGGGACCATGGTCTGGTCACAGTTCTGTGATGCGACACAGCTGCTCTGGGATTCCGAAAGCCGGAGTTCAGCATCCCCAGAATATTGAGTACATTGACTCTAATTATCCATTGTGTATTTAAGCAATGCTGTTACATTTTCCCAGTGCGAAGTATTGCCTATTCTATTATGCATACTGAGCGTTCTCTTTGGAGTGCCTTTCTTGTGTTTTCTACCTGGACTGTGTTTTGGATTACGATACATTGGTTTTGCCTTGTTTACACATTGCATGCTTATTATTACTCTGGTTTTGACCCACACCTATACCTGACTACAATTTGGAAAGCCTTGCCTCTTTGTTCTGCCTCATTACAAACTCTGACTGCTGCCTGTTTTTGCAACACATCTTGCCTCTGTCTTACCCCGAGCAAATCAATATTCAACATCCTAATCCGTGAGCGTCCTGATTACCTTCAACCCTTAAAGGTCGACGTTATTGCTGAAGAGAGCTGGACTTTCACTAAACTTGTCAAATTATAATTTCATTATAAATCATAATTTTATTATCAATTATTATTTAATTTTGCCTCCCCGAGAGCCTTACTCACATCCGATCATCATCATGGCGACGGCAAAGATCTTCTCTCCGTCCGTGGTGGGAGCGATATTCCCGAAGCCGATACTGGTCAGACTGGTCATAGTGAAGTAGAGGGAGGTGATGTAGACAGAGTCCTTACTGGGCCCGCCCTCCCAGCGCCCCATGCCGCTGGCGTTGAAGCGGTACGGCGTCCCCGCCGCCTCGCCCAGCAGGTACAGCCAGCTGTCCTTCCGCACGGTCCTGTGGTCCTCGTCGGTGACCTCGTAGTCGCCGATGCTGTACCAGATGCAGGCCAGCCAGTGGGCGGCCAGGCCGAACACGCACACCAGTAGCACCAGGACGGCGGCGCTGTACTCAATGTAGTGGTCCATCTTCCGGGCCACGCGGCCCAAACGCAGCAGACGCACCACCTTCAGGGAGCTGAAGAGACTGCTGATGCCCTACAGAAAGAGTTGGACAGACGAGAAATGAACTAGAAAAGACCTCTGACCAACCGTCTTTCTATTCCACTCTCCTGAGCTCATTCACTGGGTCCCACCAGTGGCTTCTTTAATAACAGTGAGACTGGGCTTAATGGAACAGCATATTGACTAACATATTAGTCTAGTTCATCTAGTCCATATTACTATGAACCTTCCACTCTAGTCCATATTACCCTGGAGTTTCCACTCTAGTCCAGCACCTGTATTGTTCTGTCTTTTGTTCTCTTGCACACAGACAGACAGACACACATAAGCATGCAGGTTTAAGCTGAGTTTGGTTGGCTTGCACACAGTGGGGCCATACAGACTGAAAATCCTGAATAACCTGTGCTGACAAGTCCCGGGAAGACAGCCGCTTCTGAGGCAAGGTGGCTGAGGACTTTAGTTACACCAACACCATTACCTTTAGTTACACCAGTAACAGCAGTACCATTACCTTAAGTTACCCCAGTAATAGCAGTACCATTACCTTTAGTTACACCAGTAACAGCAGTACCGTAACCTTTAGTTACACCAGTAACAGCAGTACCGTAACCTTTAGTTACACCAGTAACAGCAGTACCATTACCTTTAGTTAAACCATTAAGAGCTGTACCATTACCTTTAGTTACACCAGTAACAGCAGTACCGTAACCTTTAGTTACACCAGTAACAGCAGTACCGTAACCTTTAGTTACACCAGTAACAGCAGTACCGTAACCTTTAGTTACACCAGTAACAGCAGTACCATTACCTTTAGTTAAACCATTAAGAGCTGTACCATTACCTTTAGTTACACCAGTAACAGCAGTACCGTAACCTTTAGTTACACCAGTAACAGCAGTACCATTACCTTTAGTTACACCAGTAACAGCAGTACCGTAACCTTTAGTTACACCAATAACAGCAGTACCGTAACCTTTAGTTACACCAGTAACAGCAGTACCATTACCTTTAGTTACACCAGTAACAGCAGTACCATTACCTTTAGTTAAATCATTAAGAGCTGTACCATTACCTTTAGTTACACCAGTAACAGCAGTACCATTACCTTTAGTTAAACCATTAAGAGCTGTACCATTACCTTTAGTTACACCAGTAACAGCAGTACCGTAACCTTTAGTTACACCAGTAACAGCAGTACCGTAACCTTTAGTTACACCAATAACAGCAGTACCATAACCTTTATTTACACAAGTAACAGCAGTACCATAACCTTTATTTACACCAGTAACAGCAGTACCATAACCTTTATTTACACCAGTAACAGCAGTACCATAACCTTTATTTACACCACTCCAGAAACACCAAGTATACTGACACCTAGTGGCCTGGATGTTTCAGAAATTCTTTACAAAATCAATTTTAAATGTGTCTGCCTCAATGTGGGGGACCTGCTATATGTAGCATAAACTGGTTCATTGAAGAATACAAAGTAATTTGATTCTTCATCTCATGTAAGATGCACCTTATACAAAAAAAAAAACATTTTAAATAATAAATACTTCATAAATAATTTGTTACTTTTTAAGTGGTAAAAATTACTACACTCCACAGTACTGACTTCCACTACTTTTTTTTTTCCTACTGTCTGTTGAAACATGAGCATACAAAGGCATTACATAAAGACATCAGTGGTGTTTGGTTGAAACTCCAGAGAGGTGCTGAGAGAAAACCTGGGATGGGGTGAGTTCAGTTTGATCGTCCCTCCAATCTCACTGTCTTTCACTACACTGGACACTATTCTCACTGTCTTTCACTACACTGGACACTATTCTCACTGTCTTTCACTACACTGGACACTATTCTCACTGTCTTTCAATACACTGGACACTATTCTCACTGTCTTTCAATACACTGGACACTATTTTCATTGTCTTTCACTACACTGGACACTATTCTCTTTGTCTTTCACTACCCTGGACACTATACCTCTCCTTCACTAAGCAAGAGAAAGCAGATTTGAGACTCACTCCTTCAAGTCTTTAACCAGTCTGTTATAAATGACTCCATCACACTTCATCTTATCCTCAGAGCAATCAGCTGTAAAGTTGTCCCAGTGTAGCCCCTCAGAAAAGAGAGGCACATTCGCCTGTTTGCTGGAGTATTTGCGATTAATTAGTGTATAATGTGTATGTCAAAGATGTATGCTTTTAATAGAAAGTAATGAATTCAGTAGATGTTTACTTTAGCCATGAAGACAGGATGAAAGCACATGCTAAGTTTCCAAATTGGTTTATAAGTTACGAGACATCACATCTTACATCAGATCTTCACAGTTAGGGTAACCCTTAAACCCTTAAACAACGGTTGTGAATGTGTTAGAGTCCCAGACCATGGACCAAAATCCATTGAGGCATCTGCAGTTTCCAAACAAAGACCCCAAATTAAAAGCCAGACTTATCCATTCCAAAGATTAATCAACCTGCTTTCCCACTCTGAACATTAATCAGTAAAGATTCCCATAGGTTGGACTGATACTTGGAGTCTGAGACTAGATTAACAGTTGAGCTCTCTCACCTCAAGAGAATAACAAAGCACCATGGAGGATTTCTAAAGCAAAACATTACGCATTCGCCTTCTCAGACACAGTAGGTTAGGTGGTATGAAGATGAAGATGATTCGAAAGCACTATTTCTAGGGAGAAGTGTTGGTGTCATGGGATGACTTTATTTCAGAGGTAACTTAGAAACCAGCAGACCATTCTGCTTTGCCTCAGTCATGCTATGAGAAATGCTGGATTAGTAAGTAATTGATGTGTCAGTCATCCACAACCTTTAGTTGTGTCATTGTAAAGCTGTGTGAGAGGGTGCCGTGACTTAGCAACACTGAACACATGCGGTGACTGCTGCCTTCATTTCCCCACATCCAAAACAGCCCGCCTGCCATGCTGAAGTAAACCGCCGCCGCTGTACCCAGCAAAGCCATTCACACTGACTCACAGCATAACAACCAAACACTCTCACTTTCATCACTGCATCAAAACAAGGTCTGATCATTCAGTTACCTGAGCATTTACTTCAAAAAGGAGTGAAGATATGACTACTATGCCCGATCTACATGACCACTAAAATCTAAGGTCTCTGTTGCAGTCCAAGACCTATGAAGTCCTGCGGTCACTACACCACACGCAATGCACAGATCAACACAGTATTTTAGAAAAATGCTGACGCAGTTTGGAAGTTTAAAATCACCCGAAAGCGTCCATCATTATTCCACCAATTAGATGCACTTCACTTATCATTTGAACAACTGGAACAATCCCCAGGCTCTAGACATAAGCAGCTCTTTCTAGATTGCAGAAAAGAACTCTCACCTCATCCACATTCTCAAAAGCATTGATGACA
The DNA here is from genome assembly GCF_041902795.1 of Electrophorus electricus. Lineage (NCBI taxonomy): Eukaryota > Metazoa > Chordata > Actinopteri > Gymnotiformes > Gymnotidae > Electrophorus > Electrophorus electricus. The sequence goes on from NC_137522.1 coordinate 2,760,489, forward strand.
TCATAGGGTAGACAGGACAAGAGGTCAATGATGAACCAGGTCTTTACATAATTCATGCGGATTAGTTTGGGGTCTGAGATCACCTCCCCAGCCGGCCCAACGAACGTTGTGTGGAAATTCAACACTATGTCCACTAGGAAAATCACATCCACGATGCTGTCCACCACCAGCCAGGCAACGTTGTTCTGCTTGGTCTTGAAGGAGACATTGTAGGGCACCATGATGGCCGTGTAGAAGGTGAGGATGAGGATGACCCAGTCCCACGTGGTCTTGAAGGTGCAGTAGTGTAGGATGATGTGGGGTGGTGTTTTGGGGGTCTCTTGTATGTACTGGGGGAGGATGTCTGAACCCAGCTGCAGTACCTGAGAGGTAAAGGCATGAGGCAGGGATTACAGCAGCTTCTGCACACCAATTGATTTTATGATTTCATTTTAAAAGCTGCTGGCTATGGATTTATCCTTTAACTTCAGTTATGTGGTGTACTGAAAATGTATTGCTGAATTGTAAAACACTTCTTGTTTTAATCTCAATGTTTTGGGTTTTTTTACAGTTCAGCATGTATATCTTTGAGTTTTCATTTAATTCTGTCACTGCTTGTCAAGAGCTGAATAAGTGCTAAAGCTCCCCGCTGTGTCTTATCATATATCAATCTTCCTGTGTCACAGGCACAGGAAGTACTAATATCCTATCAAGCCGTCAAAATGTAAGTAACTCAAAAGAAACAGTAAGTACTCAAAGAAGGCAGATGGATAATTGGAACTGGCCCAAATTTTCCATAAAGTGACAACAGCGAGCATTTGCAATCCCGAGATTTCCATATATACCAGTCAGGTCAATGAGAGGCTGGCTTGAGAATCCATGGATTATTAACCCTGCCTCACAAACACACACACACACACACACACACACACACACTCACTCACACACATGCACACACACACACACACACACACACACACACACACACACACACACACACACACACACACACACACACACACACACACACTCACTCACACACAGACACACACACACACACACACACACACACACACACACGAATACCTCAGCCAAACGAGAGTGCTTGTGAACATTCTCGCCCTTGTGAACAGAGGGAGGCAGCTGCTGTAGGACCCCACGGCTGCTGGTCAAAGCTCGCGTCAGACGAGCAAACTTGCCCCATCCTTAGGAAACGTTTTTTTTTAATACACAATCAGTAAACAATATTTAGTGAACAATAATATAGACAAAACAGTCTTTTTTGGTGGGGGATGGGGGAAATGTTCCCCCCCCGCCCCCAATAATTCCTGTTCACACTACTCATATAATGTAGGAGGGAGACACTGCTCACACCAGCCATTGCACAAACATTACACTATGTGAACATTTGACATGAGAAAATGACTGACAAAATGACTGACAATTAACTTAATTGTTCTCAGGCCTGTTTAGAAGACAAGAGCTTGGTAGAAGTATGCCTGGTTTGTAGCTGCCCTGCTTGTCAGACGCTGTAACAAATTGATCATGGACATCCGATTCACTTTGCCGTGGAGAGCGAAAGATCTCCAAGCTATGCCAGCTAACAATAAACCATTTATAAGCAAATCAATCATTTTCTCCCCCTGGCCTCGGCAGTAATATTTTTATTGCAGAAATCCTATTATGTCAGTACATCAGCTGATATGTCCTGTGATGTCACTGCACAAACCTTTAACCAAATCATCCTCGATGGGCTGTTTAAACACAGTGATGTCGTTGAACGTGCACAGGAAGAGCACGACTTTGTCCTGCTCGTTGCGGATCGGGGCGATCTTAATGAAAAACCACACCGGCATTCCTGTTTGGAGTGAGGTCATCGCAGTTTGGTGAGTACATTACGTTAGACATGGACTCCATATTTGTTGATACTGTCTTTTGCAGCTTACTTACGATTCTTCTTGTACATGAGAATTTCAAAGGAACTTGTTTCATAGTTCTCAAAGGTCTGGCGCACTCTCTCACGAGTCTCGTAGTCTGTGAGCTCACCATACATGAAGCTGAGAGAGTGGGGCGGAATGAATGAGGCACATGAACTAGGGTACTGTAAACATGTGAACTAGGGTACTGTAAACATGTGAACTAGGGTACTGCAAACATGTGAACTAGGGTACTGTAAACATGTAAACTAGGGTACTGCAAACATGTGAACTAGGGTACTGCAAACATGTGAACTAGGGTACTGAAAACATGTAAACTAGGATACTGCAAACATGTGAACTAGGGTACTGTAAACATGTAAACTAGGGTACTGCAAACATGTGAACTAGGGTACTGTAAACATGTAAACTAGGGTACTGCAAACATGTGAACTAGGGTACTGCAAACATGTGAACTAGGGTACTGTAAACATGTGAACTAGGGTACTGTAAACATGTGAACTAGGGTACTGCAAACATGTGATCTAGGGTACTGTAAACATGTGAACTAGGGTACTGCAAAACTGGCCAAGAGCCAAACATTCAAGCTACAGATCAGCTCTACTACTGTACTGGCAGCGTCCTACCATATAAACTCCTGCAGTCTGTGTCTAATCTTGGGATCTTGCAGGATACAACATCAGAGCATTTCTTTGGCATATATTTATGGCATATCTTTATTTGCTCTGCCAAGAGTTAAATAGCGGGTGCACCGCTCAGCTGGTTTGCTCTGCAGAGATTTACGCCCAACTCAGTCATGTGAATAAACAGGGTGGGGTGCAGTAGCATACAGTAGCATTCATCTCGGTGTGTGTGTGTGTGTGTGTGTGTGTGTGTGTGTGTGTGTGTGTGGATGAGGTCCTTGAAGACAGAGACCTGCAGGTGCTGCTCTTCTGCATGACTTCGGCGCGATGGTACCCAGACAGCTTACAGAAGCCATCGTTACTGTAAACAATGGGCCAGTCCACAATCTGAGCATTTCCCAAAACAAAATTTGTGTCTGGAAAGGAATAACAGAAAGTTAGCTATGTAAAATATCTGAGCAATCCTGACTCTTCAACTCCCAGGATGAGCACAGAGGCCAGTCCCTGAAACACTTGGTAATCTCACTGACTAGGCTTAATCTTGTCTGTATCTATTTTTGCTGTTGTTGTTGTAATTTTTAACAAATCTACTAGTGGTATCTTTTTTGTAATGTATGTAAGAACCTTTACCTTGGAGGTTCCTGATATCATCGGCCCAATGTTAGGATGGAAAACATTTTTTAGTGCAATAATAATTTTTTTTATTTTCTAAATTATATTGATGTTACCGACATGCTGAGGATTTGTGATTCAAACAAGAAAATTCTGACTACAGAGTAAACTACACTTTCAGTGGTTCCGCTGAGGTGTCTAGAGTGGACTACATTCATGCCGTATCAGAGACAGTCCGAAAGGTTGCTTTGATTAGACATTAAAACAGAAAAGAAAATGTCTAGTAGGGTATAAATGACTTGGAATAACACTAACCAAATCGACATCGCAGACATGTCTAAACAGAGCGTTTATAACTGAACAGAAAAGCCACAACATGTATGGATGACTAGGATGGGAACGCAAGGGAAACATCACTTCAGAACATATATACCTGTCTGTCTATGAGATAATGCCCAAACTGAAAAGTTGAAAAGCAAGACGATTAGAGGGGAAGCACAGTTTTAAGAAAGCCAACAAACAAACTTAACAAAAAAGATGTTGAAGCAGAGATCGCATGCCAAGAAACCTAAAGTATCGGGAGCTTGGTCGCATCTTGTCATGTATACTGTCGCATCTGTTACTTTTTACGAAGCAAGTTACCTCCAGCAATAACTAAAATCTGCTAGGCTTTACACCCGAAGTCCTGTCAGGATGTGTTCGTTACCTGTGATCTCTATATTTGACCCTGCGATCAAAAACGCGCTGGTGAGAACATAATCTTAAAAATGTTTAAGAACGCCCGCCACACTGTCTTACCGTTGGACCTCCGGACAACGTTCTCAAGAAAAGTGTTCTGGGGGGCCACAAGTCCTCTGCGTCCCCCTGCCATCCCGACAGAAGAGAACTTAAATTGTCCGAACGACGGCGGCCAAGTCCCTCTCGGACTTGGTCACGGATGCTGGCGGAGCAGAGGCGCGGCGCTCCCTCCGTTAAAACGCGTGGGTGCGACGGACACCTCTGGGCTGGACTCGCTAACCCGGTTCGGTGCCACCCATCCGACAGAGTTAAAAAAATTACATTATCTACATTATCAAAAAAAAAAAATAGTTCAAATTTTCGTTTAGCCGTCAAATGGTGACCTCCATCACTTTCCAAGTATTTTATTTTGCCAGAAAGGATGTTAGGTCTATAATAGGATAATTAAATATTATGATACGTAGTAATATCTACATGAACCACTATTTATATATGATAACATGATAACATGGGTAGTGGAGCATCTCTCAGGCGTACGGCATCCTGCACATAGGATAATCTGGACTCAGGTAAGATTTTTAATACTTAACAAATTCTCCAGTGTATTTTGGCTCCATCTGCTGGAGTGTTTCGTACATTTGACTATGGAATGCCATACGGATTAGCCCTCAATTGAGTATATTAAATATGCTATAATACCTTCCTAAACTGGAGAAATGTTATTAAGATCATTATTATGTGGGGGAAATCAATTGCAATACAAAAACAAAAAACTGATTAGACCCTAACCCTAAGACTCCAAAACGCACACACACACACACACACACACACACACACACACACACACACACACACACACACACACACACACACACACACAAACAGTATAAGCAATCTTAAGTCTGAGATAACATAAAAGGATTTGACTTCATATCTTAGATAAAAAAGATTGTCTGGACTGGGCCTAAATTACATATAAACATTTACAAAATATTTATGAATGAAATAATTCAGTATTAGCATTTATAATAGTTTAATAAACTTGGATTTATTTATTTTTTTGCTTCTTTGTTTTTGCACTATTGTTCCCATTTAAGTACTAGTTTATATGATCTATTATCAATAACTCTTTTGAACGCAGGCGCAGGCAGTAGCCGCATTCCGACTCTCTTTTAATGCGAAATAATTCCTTCCGCCAAAGAAGTTAGTTCGTCAGTACGGATCGTATATTCTGCCGAAGGAAAGAAGTTAAATATTCATCAACTGAATGAACCTTTAAAAATATATACATATATTTATATATATATATATATATAGTGTAAAAAAAATATACAACCCATTTGTTATTAAAATCTCTGTACGTATGTAAGTGCCACAATATTGCGGTGGAGGAATACTGGAGTCCCGTGGCCCGGCTTCGCAGGGAGTCGTTGCGGGGACAGGCTACAGAAACTGTGCGTTTCCTCTTAATTTCGTTCACAAAAAACTTCAACAGTATATCAGGATGCCCGGAATGATGGAGAAGGGCTCGGAATATCTCGGGAAAGGTCGTTCAAACGGGACCAAAAGCCCCTCGAGTGCTCCGAATGGCCATTTTTCTGAGGACAGCGGCAGTGACGACGAGCACGGTAGTAGCCTCGAACACCCCGTCTGCGCTTTTGATCCTCCAACATTGCGCGTTGTTCGTTTGAATAAAACCCAGGCAATGGATGGATAATTGTTTTTTTCTCTTTCTTTCAGATGTCGGGATGCGTGTGGGGTCCGATTATCAAGCCAATATTCCCGACTACGATCCCGGTACGGTAGGCTGATTGTGTACGTCTATCTTGGGGCGAGTTTTCTTTACTTTTCAGCCCGGGTCATTGCATGTAGCTATCTCCAGCTAACATACGCTAATAAAACTCACTGCAGATCACGTACATTAATTAACATGCATGAACTAACGTTAACATAACGTGCCCTCCAGCCGCTTTACGAACCTGACCGACTGGGGTAGCCTCGGTCCTTTCACTCTCGCACGTACACGCTGAGTGAGCTGATGGATCTAATATGTACGCAGATGTAAATCGGTTCTTCTGCTTCTTCTTCTTCTTCTAAACAATCGAGTCATCTTAATCTCCAATTGAATGGTGTTTGCTATTTCAACATGCGAATTAATCTGATGGAAACCGCACATGAATGATTGGAAAGCTGTCTCGGTTAGCGTTAGCTAGCCCAAATAGCCCATATACCCTCCTGTGTCTGTAGTGGCAAGCTGTTGCGATTTCATGGCTTGTTATTCGATTACAGTGGCAGACCTGTCTGTGTCTAGTACACATGCGGTGTTCTGCACAGGCTTGATTGTGTTGTTAAATCGTGCAGGTTCCACCAAGTATGGTGACAAAGACAGTGGAGGTATGTTGGTGTGGTCTCCATATCATACGATTGTGGACACAAAGTGTAAGTACAAAGCTTTTCCTGTTTTCCCGTCAATTATTTACATCAATCTGTGTGGCATGTCATAAATGCTTGTTTTCTCCCCTCCCCAGTGGATGAGTACATTGCCATTGCAAAAGAAAAGCATGGATATAACGTTGAGCAGGTGGGTCCGGTTATACAGCTCTTAGATTAGCCAATTTGCAGAATGTTTAGTTGTGTGTGTGTGTGTGCGTGTGTGTGCTGCTCCAGACAGAGATTTGTGCGGTGACCTTTTGTATCTTTCCAGTGAAATGTAAGAGCAGTTCCTATAGCACGGTGATCTCCGTAAAGCCCTGCGTACTGCAAGATCTCAGGTATCCAGCCCTGATCCTGAGTCAGTGTGCATGACGCAACTCTCTGTGTCCGCCAGGCGCTTGGCATGCTGTTCTGGCACAGACACAACATTGAGAAGTCTTTGGCCGACCTGCCCAACTTCACCCCTTTCCCGGACGAGTGGACTGTGGAAGACAAAGTGCTGTTTGAGCAGGCGTTCAGCTTCCACGGGAAGAGCTTCCACAGAATCCAACAGATGGTGAGGCGTCGGCACGTTTTCCGAGATGACTCACTGATTCTGGCTTGAAGCTTTTCCGCGGTTTCTAGGACTGAAGCGTATCTGTGTTGGATCTACAGTGAGGCCTTCTTTGTGTGCTGTGCGTTAACAGGCTCTTATGTTAGAACACCCAAACCCATCCTGGCGGGTGCACTGACCCCAGGGTACAGGTCGAGTGCTGAGATTGGAGGAATTTAGGTGCACATTTTAGCACTGACCAGTTAGTGGTGCTTTTAGCAAGTTTGAGGAAACGCTTATCTGAATATACTATAGTAAACTAACTTGCTGTTTTTGTTTCAATTGTCACCAATTTTAGAGACCAAACTTGCGCATGGCTAATTCAGGCAGTTGTATTCGGCTAGTGAGTGACATCATTGTGGTGATGTTGTTATCTGATCAGGTAATCAGAAAAGGTTGATGGACAGACAGACGTGCAAATAGTAACACAGTGTAATTACAAAAGAGTGCTAATAGTAATCACAAGGTTGCTGGTTCAAGTCTCACCACGTTGCCCCTGAGTAAGACCCCTAACCCTCTATTACTCAAGTTGTTCTCAGTCAGAATTGTAAATTGCTTTGGATAAAAATGCCAAAATGCCAGTGTTGGAACATAATCTGATAAGTGTTGTGGATGATCAGTTAATCTGTAAGTGTATTGGACTCCACTTGTTAGACATTTTAAGTTGTTTTCTTCCTTATCCCATTGTTGTTACCTTTTGCGTGCTAGTGTAGTACCAACCAACACACAGAACAGAGGTACAGAATACTACCACTGAACGCTAGGATACTGCCAGGCCACCCAAACCTAGAACAACCGAGGGTAAAGGGCCTTGCTCAGGGACCCAGCAGTAGCAACCCGGCTGAGGCGGGGCTCAAACCAGCGACCTCCCGATCACAAGTTAAGCACCACAACCGCCAAGCCCGTGCTAGGGTAGTAGTGTGGTCTGTTTGTGCCGACGCCTCCTGAGAGTTGTGTACGCAGGGGATCGTGGATATTGTAGTTTCTTTGCAAGGTCTGCTTGGAATTAAACATTTTGAAATGTCTCACCTTGACACTAAATCCTGCTCCACACTAGGCCATTCCTGCTGTGTTTTCACAAAATTAATTACACGCTTGAATAATTTATTACAGTTGCCAGACAAATCCATATCAAGTCTTGTGAAGTACTACTACTCATGGAAAAAGACCCGGTCCAGGACGAGTCTGATGGACAGGCAGGCGAGAAAGCTGGCCACCCGCAGTACTCAGGATGAGAGGTGCAGGACGCGCTGCTGCCTCCTTACAGTGAAGAGCCATGAGTCCTTTATTTCTGCTTTTGATATGCTGATCTTTATTTTATCGTTGAAGTGATGAGGAAATGGAAGAAGCCAATCCCGTTGAAGCAAATGACAGTGATTACGATCCCACGAAAGAGACCAAGAAAGAGGTAACTTCAGTTCATAACGACAACTGACCTCCGACCCTCGGTTGGCCCGTTGCGTGCGTAATCTTCCCGTAGCAGTAACGGGTGTTTCGACGTTCGTTGGTGTTGATGGCGTGTCTGCGTGTTCAGCAGAGTCACGTGGAGCCGCAGCCGCCGAGCTCGAAGGTGGGCCTGGGCCGACGGGACCACCAGACCCTACAGCACCGACACCACTCCCAGCGCTCCAAGTGCCGGCCCCCTAAAGGCATGTACCTCACACAGGAGGACGTGGTGGCCGTGTCCTGCAGCTCCAGCGCAGCTAGCACTGTCCTGCGTCAGCTGGACCTGGAGCTGGTCTCCCTTAAAAGACAGGTGGGGGACGTTTACAGCGTATGTCGTTTTAATGGGATTTAATGGGTTAAAAAAAACAAAAAACAAACCCTGGTGTCCAATTTTCCGACACGGCGTGACTTCGATCTGGGTGTGTGATTGACAGCTAGCAGCCAGCATACGTTCTACTGTTGTTGTATTGACTGCAGAGCCAAAGGCTCATCGTACTGTGGTCAAAGGTGGCTCGTAGTTTGGGAAACGTAGCACAGAATGAGTTTGCTCTTGTTCCAGTATCAAGTAACTGAATATGATGTTGTTGTTGTTGTTGTTGTTGTTGTTATTGTGGTGTGTTAGGTCCAAAACGCTAAGCAGCTGAACAGCGCTCTTAAACAGAGGATAGAATCTGGCATTGAAGATTGCCGGCTGCCTGAGGTAAGTCACCACTGTCAGTTCGCATCTGCAACGTTCAGACTGAAAACCGTTTTTTGTTTTCATTGCAATATTTTATAATCTAGGATATAGTACAATTTCACCATAACTGATCAAAATGTGGCTGTGCACAGCATGTAGAGAATCAACAAGTAGCAAATGAAATAACTCATGAATAATTTTTTTTGTTTGTTTCGTAGTGGTTCAGAATGTCAGTTTCCTTCTTAAAAGACTAAAATGTTTTGCAATATAGTCTTTTAGTAGGTGTCGTCCAGGTGTTTTTTATAATTTAGCCATAAAATCTTACAATTAATTTGTAGTCCTTGTTTCCACAGCTATACTGTTTTCTATTTCCATTATTTCAGTGTAACCAAAAAGTTAACGCCCGCTGGACTACAGATGAGCAGCTTCTTGCTGTTCAAGGTATGTAAAGGGTTGTGGGTAAGGCCAGGGTTTGAGCTGCATTCACTTGTTAGTCAGATTTACTGTTCAGTGCATAACATCAGTTCTGTGTTCTTCTCACTCAGGTGTACGCAAGTATGGCAAAGACTTCCAGGCCATTGCGGATGTTATTGGTAATAAGACGGTGGGGCAGGTTAAAAACTTCTTTGTGAACTATCGGCGCCGCTTTAACCTGGAGGAGGTGCTTCAGGAGTGGGAGGCAGAGCAGGGAACCCGTGCCCCCAATGGGGACAGCGCCACCTCTGGTGAAGAAGGGAAAAACAACTCCAACACCCCTTCTGGAAAGAGCACAGATGAAGAGGAGGAAGAGGTAAATTGACGCACTCGTGGTCAGACACGCAATAATAATATTAATAATAATAATAATTAATAATAATAATAATAACAACACAATGCCCTCGTGTCTTGTAGGGTCAGGCCACCCCTGCCCCGGGCCCGTCCCCTGTAGCTGTATCGTCCTCGGGCATCGCAGCTCTGGGGGGCGGCACCTCCCTGAACCAGCCTCCGCCCCTGCTCCGCCCCTCTCTGCCTGCTACGCCGGCCCTGCACAGACAGCCTCCGCCCCTCCAGCAGCAGGCGCGCTTCCTGCAGCCTCGGCCGTCGCTCAACCAGCCGCCCCCTCTTATCCGGCCCTCCAATCCCCTCCCCCCGCGTCTGAACCCCCGCCCCGCCCCTGCCACGGGTGCCACGCCCAGTCCCGCCCTGGGCCAGCAGCCGCCCACGCTGGTGGGCATCCAGGCTGAAAACCCCGCCTCCTCTCTGCACTGAGCGCGTGCAGCGCTCTCTGCCGCGAAGGGAGTAGCTACTCGCAGGTGCTGTGGGCCGTTTTGTGGTATTTTTCTATCGATCAATGTTTTGTTAATGCTCGTCATTGGAGAACAGTGTTTTAATATGTATTTGTGAAGATTAGCCTATGACTGAGTTTTAAAGTTGTTTATATTTGGTTAGATGATTTTATTTATTGTAAAATACATGGTGTAACTGACTTGTTGATCTTCTGTTTTTAATCGTAACATTCTTATGACCTCATACGAGTAGTGAACGAGAATTTTGTTCTGCCAAATTGTCTCGCAGTCAGATATTCTTAACAACGGATTAATGGTGTCCTCAAATGAAAGGGATTATCCGATCCTTTCACCAGTGTGTGCTGGATCTCCACTACACTCAACCTCTTGTCGTGTACATAAGCATTATTTATTTTTATACCTGGTGCTAAGGACTACAGATTATCTCTCGCCATGAAAGTGCTCTTAAGATCTAAGAGAAAATTGTTTTATTACAAACTGGAAACTTGGTATTGAGGACCCTTGCCCCCCCCACCCCCACCCCCACCCACCCACCCACCCACCCACCCAAAAGAGTTTACATCGAAGCTGTTCGTTTCGGATTTAGCTGTTTTTAATTTGTTTGCCTGCATAGTTTTGTCTTGTTTGGGTGTAATTACGTCCATTAGGCATGACGGTGACTTTCAGTGAGCATGGCCTGTGTTTCGTGTGGGGAGACTGTGTTACCTAGGAACACTAAACGGCTCATTATCTTGTGCATTTTTGAAACGCCCATTTCCCAGCAAAAAAAAAATAAAAAAAAATAATCATCTATTGAAACCAGAGATTAAGGCTGTTGGTGTGTGCTTGTGTTCCATGCCATACTGTTTGGTACTCTTTATTACAAAAATAAATAATGATCATGAGCACACCGTAGCCTGTAGCATTAGAGTATGTACCTTTATGGAGAGGTGGAGCTGTGATTTATATGTTTTCGTGTACAGACTGGATGAGGAACCTGCAGTCATTGTCTGTGTTTTGCTGTAACACTTTCACTTTGTGTTTAAATTCTGTAAAGACATTGGCTTTGTACACTGCAGCCAAAACTGCATGATAGTGGTTCACGCTTCTTTCTTTCCCTGTATTGTCTTTTTACTCTGGTGTATTGTGAGTTTATATTTTCAGTTTTCAGTCCTGACGTTTTCCTGTACGAACCTTAAGGTTTACAAAATGTATGTCTCTGTGTAAAATGTGTCTCATCTCACATCTTCCTCTGTGAATGTCTAAATTATTTCTTGCACTTACTAAGTGATGTGGAAATCTACTCTTTTTTCTGATCTGATTTGAGTTTCTCTCTGTGGGGAGTGGCTGACATACTGTCTGTCCCTCAACGTTATAGGCATTAAAGCAGGAACAACCAGCACGCAGAGTCCGCGTGGTCATATTTTTGCAAAGTTTTTTTTTTTTTTTTTTTTTTTTTTTTTTTTTTTTTTTTAACCCGTCGGCACGTGTCTGGCCGACAAGCCCAGCCTCACTCGAGCACGTGGAGCAGGTGCTCCGTTCAGCGCCTAGATTCGGAGGGGGGCCAGTGCGCGTGCATGAAGACCTGTCCAGGCCCGTGCACGTCCACATGAAATGCATCGCTGTGAGCTGCACAAATTAGAGGCGTTGAGAGCAATACATACTTCCAGTCTGATCGCGCAATCGCCTTGATTATCTTGCATGAATCGTGTAAACAGACCAGGTGCACGACTGACTCCGTTGCACGCGATCCTTTTTCCTCTGCACAGTGCATCAGGTCATGTATGACGGGAGTTTAAAACGCCACGCGCGCCACTTCCTGTCGCACGCGTTCGTCTGCGCGGAGTTCGACGGCCGTTGCGCCACGTCCGCCCGACGTCAGCGCGCGCGTTCGCGCTGTTGAGGAATTCTTCGGCTCGAGCTGTCAGCGGCCGGTCCCTTGGGGTCGTGCATGGAGACCTCGCGCTGAAACGACCAACCAAAACCAAAACCACCTCCGCAGACAGAACCACCAGCTCCGTCGAGCTCGAGGTACGTAACCTGCGCCGAGATTCGGAAAGCGCGCGACTCTTTCCAGGCATGCTGCGCAAAACGAAAGCAAACGTTTCACCGTTAAATAAAACGGACATACGGAGAGTTTTGTCACACGCGAGCCCCCCGCCCCCCGTTAATGCAGTCTTCGCCAGGAGCGCGCTGAAAACCCCGGAATGACGGACTCGGGCGCATGCTTCATATTCGAATAGTTATGGATCGGCTTGCGTGCGCTGGGGAATCCCCACGCGCTGTGCAGCAGAGGAACTGGTCGCGAGCTCGTCCGGTCAGATGCCTGGTTTCTCCCCTATTCTGCGTTGTAGAATAGAGTAGACGAAGAGCCGCTAAAAAGGTTTAAATGACCCATAGTGCTTCGTATTGACCTGTTCTGTTTGGTCCTACAATGCGAGCTCTTTCATATAGGCTCACTCAATTACTCTGCGTAGTAACTCATTTTTTAATGTCAAGAGCCTTAAACTATGGAGTGCTCTATGGGTGATCTGCTGTATGTGTAATGTTCTCTATGGGTGATCTGCTCTATGGGTGATCTGCTCTATGGGTAATGTGCTCCATGGGTAATGTGCTCCATGGGTAATGTGCTCTATGGGTAATGTGCTCTATGGGTAATGTGCTCTATCTGTAATGTTCTCTATGGGTGATCTGCTGTATGTGTGATCTGCTCTATGGCTGATCTGCTCTATGGGTGATCTGCTCTATGGGTAATGTGCTCTATGGGTAATGTGCTCTATGGGTAATGTGCTCCATGGGTAATGTGCTCTATGGGTGATCTGCTCTATGTGTGATCTGCTCTATGTGTAATGTTCTCTATGGGTGATCTGCTGTATGTGTGATCTGCTCTATGTGTAATGTTCTCTATGGGTGATCTGCTGTATGTGTGATCTGCTCTATGGCTGATCTGCTCTATGGCTGATCTGCTCTATTTTGTAATGTGCTTTGTGCCCACCTCTCCAGTTCGGCTGTGTCTGAGTGGCATGGCAGCAGAAGAAAACGACTGTCCGGAACTCCCGTTGTCCCAGCAGCGTTGTGACCCTGTGAAGTGCTGGGAACTGGAGTGTGTCCTGACCGGCCGCTTCCTGAACTTCGTTGCTGAGCTGAAGGAGCAGTTTGTGTGTCCAGCATGCAGCGGTGTGGTCCTCAACCCCCACCAGACTGGTTGTGGTCACATCTTCTGTGCCCAGTGCACCCGAATGTTCATGTAAGAGCAAAAAATAAAATCAACAATGCTTAAATACATCAAACATATTTAGTATTCTACCAGTTTTAAGTACTTCAAATATGTAATACTCCATCTAGTGTATTTTGTGTGGGAGCATATATCATTAAATTCATTTGAATAAAGGTTTTCATGTATTTATTTATTTATTTATTTATTTTTAGTGAAAGCGGTGACACTTCAAAATGCCCCTTGGATGGCATTTTAATCAAGTCAGAGGAGGCAAGTGAAAAGCAAACCCTGTTACACACATCACAGCTCTGACTTGCTTATATAGGACGAATGCAAAATCTGAAATGTTTTGTTGCTTTCAGGTTTTTCAAGACAACTGCTGTAAACGAGAACTAATAAATCTAGAAGTCTACTGCATCAACTCTCCAGCTTGTAAACAAACCGTGACTCTGTGTAACTTGCAAGTAAGGCTCAAACGCTCACAGCACTGAACATGGGCTCAGAAACTTTACTGTACAGGGTTGAGCATGGACTTATCAAACCAAATCCAAAATAACAAACGCACATCTCTCTTGTCTGCGTACATGTTTGTGTGTGTGTCTCAGGTCCACCTGAAGACTTGCCAATATGAACTCCTGCAGTGTTCCAACCCAGGCTGCACTGACATTCTGTTACGCAAAAACTTTACGGATCATCAAAGAAACCTCTGCCCCTTCCGCACAGAGTTGTGTCGCTCCTGTCAGAAGCCGTATCCCATAAGCCAGCTAGTTGTAAGGAGCCTTTTTGTGTTTTAACATCATTAGTGAGATTTAGCTCAAATAGAAATTAACCAACACTGTGTAATGAACCTTTACAGGACCATGAAAAGACTTCATGCCCAGAGGCTGAAATGCACTGCCCAAATAATTGCCCTCAGATGGTAAAAAGACATAAGGCAAGACATGTTTAACCACACTCTCACCAATCCTAACTTCAGTTTAAATATAATAAATTTTAAGGAAAAAAGGTTATGTTCTGTATTAGTGTGTCCTTGGCAGCTACGGTCACCTTTGCCCAACGAGTAAATCTGGTCTAACTAGTGCTGCTAAACTGGTCTTTCCGTTTCTCTTCTGTAGCTTAAAGACCATGCAGATGAGTGTCCAGAGGTGGAGGTAGACTGCATTTACAAGAAATATGGTTGTACAGTCAGAGTAAGTGCACCTGCATAATCTAGTTACAGTAACCAAATTTTCAAAGATGCTATTTTACAATATACTAAAATATAGACTGTAGAACTTGCAGTACCATGGAGAAAGCATGTATGAGCTGCCCTGGACAGTGTGTGTTAGCCATATTCTAGTCTTTCCTGAGGAGACTGGGTGCAGTCTACTCTCCAACCATTTATATAAGCACAGATGCACTTATTGAGAGCAGTTTACCAGTATTATTTACTGGTACTAGGATTATCCCTTCATTAGGATTGACCCTTTACTAGGATTATCCTTTCACATTTACAGCGGTGGGGCTTGAACCGGCAACCTTCTGATTACTAGTCGAGTACCTTCACCACTGGGTCACCAGGATTAACCATTCACTTGGTTGTCTGTCTTTTCTCTTGATTAGGATATAAGAGCCAAAGTGAAGGTGCACGAGCACACTGACTTCAGCACCCATGTGCTCCTTGTGCTGGAGAACAACAGCAAACTAGCTCAGCAGGTATGAAAGTGTGGAGTTCTGTTAAATAAAAAAACAACAACAACAACTCATGGAGGTAAATTCTAAAAATTAGATATTGGAAATTAAAATGAGAAAATTAGTTAATTTGATCAAAATTAGACCATTTATGCAGTTCCTTTTGGAACACCGCTACGTAACCTTGGAACCTGAACTTTAGCATCCAACCTTTGGATTATTCTTGTAGATAACCATGTTAGCTCCGACCAGAGATACGCTATTGCTATGCAAAAGTATATACTCTTAAAATATAAGAATACAGAATTGTGAAATATTGTTTAAAATTATGTAATTCCCAATAAATAGCTAGAAACATCTCTAATACTCAGCAGAAGTACATTAGCTTATGTAACAAAGTTATTTGTTTAGTTTCATGCTGACAGAGTGAATACTAAGTTATTGAACTTTACAGTATTTTGTCATTTCCCCTTAAATAAACAAATTTAAGACCTGCTCTTAGCATAATAACGGGTGGAGAAGAAGGTAATCTGAAACATGCCCATATCAGCTAAAGCAGCTAAGGTGTCCACTAAAACGCATAGTGAGCGAGGGCTCGCCGTGAGTCAGCCGTTCTGTCGGTGCCGTCTGCCCGTTGCAGGTGGAGCAGCTGCAGCAGGAAGTGGCCGTCCAACAGGTGGAGACGGAGGAGAGGTGTCTACAGGTTAGCAGCCTCGACAAGAAGGTCTCCTTGGGTGATAGCACACTTTCCGCAATACAGGTAAGAGCTACGTGCAGAAAATACCATCTTTACGCATGTTGCATTTCTGTTAATAAATGCAAGTGTTTTGCCTTTACATGTAGCAGACACTCTTTAGTGCATAATTGTGTACAGGGTTGGGTGTACAAATAGCCTGCATATAATGGTGTTACGTTGTCAATGTCTGAATCTAGAGAACAGGTCACATGACTTGTCACACTGCAACAGCCTGACCGCTGGATGAAGCTGCATTTCTTTAAAAGTGTGAAAGATCACCACACCATCGTACCCGGTGCCTTCTAACTCCTTTATTTCTTTTCCCTTTGCGACAGCCGTGAGTTTGTGAGATCTTTCTGGTGCAATTCACACCTTTCTTTGCTTTCATGGTCTACTGAAGGGTGTTTTCAGTTGGTATATTCAAACAAAGCGCCACGGGTTTGGTCTGAATTGACTCGATGCCAAATTATGCTATACCCTCTGGGGTGTTTAAACTGGTGGAGTTTACCAGATTGAGATGTTGGCACAAACACTCTGGTTAAGTAATGTAATCAGACTACATTTATATAGTAATCCTTTGGATTTACTGATACATTTGAGTAGGTCATCTGTAATAAATAATCTGTAACGGAATACATTTTTAAAGTAGGCCACCCAATGCAAGTTTTCTACTGAGAAATGTATCCTTGACAAATAGGTAAGTGTGTAAAAATAACCTTTAACTGAAATATTCCAGAAACAAGAGCCAGTATTGAAACCTAGACTGAGATACAATATGATGCAGTAAAAGACCATTCGTGTGCAATTTTGGTGCCAATCACTTTTTAAAACTGAGAACGACATGGATGAAGTATGGTAGTTGTGTGGTGGTGTGTGGTAGTGATGTGGTGGTGTATGTTAGTGGGATGGTGGTGTATGGTAGTTGTGTGGTAGTGGGTGCTGCAATTATCAGCCACAGAAGTGTTTGGGGGTTTTTTTATTTAAAAAATAGTGATCTACAAAAACTAAAAGCGAAGCCAACACATAAAATATATTATAAACTAAGTAACTGCTTGAGTGGCATAGTATAGTATTAAAACTAAAGTAAAATATACTAAACAGATGAACTAACCTAAATATTACATATCAAAGTTTCATCATGTGTGTGAAGTTTTTACTCGGCTAATAACGCAACCATGAAGCCTTGACGTCGTAACTTGAATGAAATCAGGGGACAGAGTTTTAGGCTGTTCAGGCCTGTTTGTGTTGCAGAGGTCAGTGGAGGAGCAGAGGGAGCATGTCTCCAGTGTGAAACAAGACCTGCAGGACCTTCGAGGCGTTCTGGAGGCGGGGCTGGCCAAAGAGGACCTGGCAGTGCTTCGAGATTCACTGGATTCCCTTAGACAGCAGGTGGCAATGACAGAAAGCCTCAGAGATCACCTGGGTGAGGAAGAACATGCATACAAAACATACAAACCCACACATACAAAACATAGAAACTTATAAAACATACATACAACACGCAAAACTATACAAACATACCAAACATGTCCTTGAGCAACATACCGCACAGTTTAGAATATGCTTTCCACAGTTGCACTGGAACGAGGTAGGCGTCTCAAAGCCCATTTATTCTTCTAGGATATTAGAATATTAGAATATTGCATGAAAATTGTATTAAAAAGCTGAAACTAAATGAAAATGACAATCGTATGTATGAAGTTTGGATCTGTGGGGTTGTGTTCACTTACATTAGTGTTGGTTTATGTTGGATCTCATGACCTGCTACCTGGCCGGCTGGTGCCGCCACCCTGCAGGCGTGTTGGGACAGACGTGTCAGCGTCATGCTCGTCTGCTCGACATCCACGTGGAGCAGCTGCAGTGCACCGAGCGTCGCTTTCGCCAGCTGGAGTCCGCCTCGTACGACGGCAAGCTCATCTGGAAAGTGCACGACTACCACCGCAAGAAGGAAGCGGGTGCACCCCTCAACTCCCCGCCGTTCTACACCAGCCGCAGTGGCTATAAGCTCAGCGTGAGGGTGTACCCAGGCGGGGAAGGTACAGGGATGGGTACACACTTGTCCCTCTACGTCACGGTGATGAGGGGAGATTTCGACTCGCTGCTGCCTTGGCCCTTCCGCCAGAACGTCACGCTGACCGTGCTGGACCAGAGCGGGTGCCGGAACCACATCGACCAAAGCTTCACCCCCGACACGGCCAACGAGAGGTTCCGGAGGCCCACGTCCGACGCCAGCACGGCTTTAGGGTTTCCTCGCTTCGTCTCCCACCGCGACTTGGAAGCTCCACGGAACGCAGTCTATGTCAGAGATGAGACACTGTTTATTAAGGTGAAGGTGGACACGACAGGACTGGAGGAACTGTAGAACGTTCCAGGCAGCATGGATGATGGTGTCCGGTAATGACCAACATGCAAAATAAATTATTTTTATACATAACAGCAAGCGAATAATTTGGTGATGCCTCATGAATAAACCTTATGCAGCATGGCACTGTAGGTATTTTTAATTAAAGATTTTTTTTTCTATTTTTATATATGAGGAAAGATGTTAAAAATGACATTGTGTTTTGTTGTGTAAAGCTGTTCCTAGCAGTAATACTGTTGCAGTGTTGTAGATCTTAAAGTGTGTAAGGCTGTCCGAGTAGTAATAATGTTGTAGTGTCAAACATTCTGTTACACATGTATGAATTTTATAACATATATTGAGCAACAAGAGTTGAGCAACAAGAAAACAGAAAAATGGTAACCTACAACTTCTAAATATAATTTGCACTTGCCCTTTTCTCCAAAGTGATTCGAGATTGTTCCAGCAAGAAGTTTAACAAAGCAAATTATGTTTCCCCTTCCACAACTGTGCTAACTGCACATCCCTCCAACACAGAAATAAAATATGACAAAGCTGTCAAAAATAGACTCATTATTACAGTGTGGCAACACAACACCAGTGTGAACACTGCCAAGCTTTGTGCAAGTGAGGTGGGGCATGGGGCCAGAGGGCAAAACCCTGAGATCATTTTTAGCTCCTCTGTTCAGCGTTAAGGCCAGCTGTCACAAACCACGTTGCTTTATTCCTGTCTGTGCGCACAGTCTACTCCAGACACCTAAACACTAGAATAAGGCACCACAGCACACCAGGATGTGGAAGAGAAAAGCATGGATGATCAAACGTGAGTGTCTTCCGCATGTCAAACATGAGTGTCTCACGTATCTCCAGAGTTATGCTTGGGTTTATGCTGCTTGTAACAGTAAATGTCTTTGAATTAACATGGAAAGTCTGCACTTTACCTTACCATCATTCTTTCATTTGAAGGATGAGGGTTAGAGTTAGGGGTTAGTGTTAGGTTTCTTGTTAGTTAGGGTTAAGGTTAGGGGTTAAAGTTATTTGCTGGTGTAGAGGCAAATTCACAAAAACCTGTCCAGTTTCTTACTGACTACTAATGTATTAAATGGCAAAAAGGAAAGTTAAACACACTGCCTTTCCAAGCTAGACACGTGATGTCTGTTCAGGACATGCATCAGTAGTATGTTGACGTAATGGTAGTATGATCATGTAACAGTGGTATGTTGATGTACATACATGGCAGCTCTTGCTAACATCACGCATTTCTTTCAGCTCCTATTGACCATCCCATGGAGATGAGGTACAGGCCTTTGCTCGAGGTACAAAAATACACGTGACACATTCGCTTTCTGAATGAGGAAAGTTTCTTTCTGTGGTCTGCATCAGCAAACGTGAACAGAAAACAGAAATCACAGAGCAGGGTCAGACCATTGTTGGGAGTTATCATAATAGCAGGTCACCTCCTGCCCCGCGCTGCAGCCTTAACGTTCCTGGCAACTTGGATAGTACAGTTCACTAAAGGGCAGGAAGCATGACCCTTTGAAACAGTAGTTAAAGCAGGAAGAGGCTGGTGGCCCCTGAACCACACAGTGATGTTTGTGGTATAACATAACATCTCATCCTGTTTCTTGTAGAGCATGGTACCTCCAGACCCAATGAGCAAGCTGAAGTTGAAGAGGGGCTCTCCCAGAGAAGAGTTCCCCTGTCTAGATGGGAATTACACCTGTATGGCCCAGGTCTTAGACCTGCATATGTACACCCGGCAGTTTAACCGTGCTACCGAGAGCGGGGTCATCTTTGACGACATTATTCGTCCAGGTCTGGAAGACCCAGGTGAGACACTTTTGTCTGCTAAATAGTTTTTAACTGTCCTGCAGAGAGTTGCAAGCCCAGTTTAATTCTCAAAAGCATCAAAGAGACAAATGCATTCACCATCTTTTGTAATTTTGCATTAGAAGAAAATGTTTGCATGTGCTAAATATTTTTTGCAAATCATATCCGAAATGTGTAGTTAGCTAAAAGATGAAAGTTACTTTTGGGTATATCCATCTGGGTTGTTGCTCAGAATCAGAGCACCAGTGCATTGGTTGACTTGATTTACAAAAGTGCTCTGGTGAACCAAAGCACTGGAGGGAAAAAAAAAATCACACTCACCACTCTGCAGAAGATTAAAAGCCACCCGTGTTATGAAGTGTGTGACTCATAACTACCTCCTCACTGTTATTACTGCCTATAACACCTTCTGCTTGGTAAGCTGGTTTTGAGTAATGTGCTTTCAAGCGACCTCTCCTGCTAAAAAGACTAAAAGAAAACATGACAAAGAATCAAAGCTCAGACATCACTGAACTACTGAAACAGACGTTTTTGCACGAGGAGTAGAAGCGGATGGTAGGCCTGCCTGTTGAGGGCTTTTGCAGTTCACCTAAAATTACACTTACACCAATGCCTCTACCCTGGAGGCCAACGCTTTCATGTGCTCCAACACAAGTTCGAAGGGCAGTATGCAAGTACCGCATTCCTCACCACGACCTCTCCGACATGATGCGTGTGTTTTGTTTCTGTGACACAGGAACCCGTGAAGGGCCCTTGGCAGTGGGTTGTTTAGCTGGAGACGCACAATCCTACATTCTGTTTTGCACCTTTTTCGACCGCGTTATTGAAGCCTACCACAGCTACAAAGTTGTCCCTCACGTTATTCAACAAAGTGACTTGAATTATGACAACCTGAAGGTGACCATTATCACTCAAAAGATATTAACTCATAGATTACAAGTAGGATTCCCAGATGACTGTTGAATCAAGAGGGACATTGTTTTATGATGTGTGTGTGTGTGTGTAGGGAGGAGATGACTTTGACCACATATATGCAGTAAGTTGTGAGGTGAGTGTTGTCCGCTGTGTAGAGGACTACTGCTTCCCCACACATATTAGTAGAGGAGAACGAAGAGAGCTCCTCACAGTGGCCAAAGAAGGTACTGCACAAAACTCCCTCACCTTACTACTCGGTACACTTTGCTGAATGTCTCATAAGTGCCCATCTGATGTAATGGCAGTCACATAGTTAATCATGGGACAATGTGCACGATGCGATATTGGATAAATGCCTTTAACGACATTCTGCTTTACATATGAAAAAGATTATTTGAATTGAAATACAATTTGAATAATTGATCTGGAATTATTCATTGACCAGCTCTGGCTCAACTTAGTGAGGAGTTCCCAGGAAAGCTTTACTCCATGGATGAGCTCAATGAAGAGATGAAGGATAAAGGAATTATTATGGATGCCCCGCCTCCTTCGTTAATGAAGTTCGGTGTGAGCCGTGATTGGCCGGATGCAAGAGCCCTGTGGTAAAACTCGCTTAAGTCGTCCACGAAACGTGACAACTTCACATTAAAAGCCCCCTGAGGTCCCTCATAGCGCGTGTAGCATTCGCTTTGGTCTACGCGCCCAAGCTGCTAGAGCACTCGGACATGCTAACGTCTCACCAAATAGTAACAATAGGCCATGGATGTGCAGAACTAAGGGCTAACCTGTGCTATAGAAACATTCACTGCCTACTGACTATAACCGAAGCACACTAGCTAGGTGACTAGACCCAAGGTAACTTCTGTGTTCAAACTGTGTGGTGCGCATTGTCTAAGGATTTGATATATTTACCTTATTTGTGAGATCAAATGTTTCATTCACTGTGCCCTTTAGGTAAGACCAGGACTTATTTAACCTTTATGTCCAGGTACGGAAGCTTTTCCAGACAGGTTCACTTTGATCTGTCTCGCAGGGTGAGTGAGGATGGGACTCTGGCCATATGGATCAACATGGAGGACCATGTGCGACTGGTGTCTTCCAGAAACGATGCCAACGTCCAGGAGGCCTTTGCCGCCGTCTGCGTCAATTTAGTAAAGGTGAGCCTCTGTCCATCCAGCACAGAGCGCGCTCATAGGCTCGTAGATCGTCGCCCATTACTTTGTCGAATCCATTTTTTTTCCCCCTTCAGCTAGAGGCATTGTACAAGAAGCTGAGGCGCCCGTTCGTCTGGAAGCCGCACCTGGGCTGGGTGGTGAGCTCACCTGCAGAGCTGGGCACGGGTATGAAAGCCAGCATCACGGTAAGGCTGCCGCACCTGGCTGCGCACAGCCGCCTGCGCGGCCTCCTGAGCAGACTACGACTGCGCATGGAGGCAACAGGTACGTGACCCCAACCCTAACCACCTGCGCCTTTACTCGGATCTAACTCGACACGCCACCGTTAGGAAGCGTAAACAGCAGGAGAGGACCTAGAAGGGTGTGTTCAGTGAACCCTGTACGTCCTCTACACGCAGACCCAGACGTGTACAAATTAAGCAACGTAGAGAGCATCGGACTCACAGAAGTGGAGCTGACCCAGCAGGTGGTGGATGGGGTGAAGCTCCTTGTCAGAATAGAGAAGCGACTGGAGCAGGACGACTGCTTCGACGACCTCCTTCCTGCGCAGAAGTAGAAGCGGCTATGTCTGGAGCTGTTATCAGGGTGACCTATGAACCCCACGCAGACACCAAATGTCCTGTTCACAGATAAAAACAAGGCAAAACCAGACACCCGAACACTGATAATAAAGGTCTCTCCTAAGTGGTGGTGTGGATTTTCTTTGCATTGTATGAATTGCAGGTTACTACTTTGTGTTTACTGTGACCTGCTCATTTCGTTACGTTACTAGTGAACTTTAACTAGCTAAATTCTCGCCACTGTCTTGTCCTTCTTTCAGGAGAGACTCGGGTCGAGTAAGGATGTCAGAAGTGTTGTGCTTTAGCGTTTCCTGTGAATCCTGCATGTTTGGGTGAACCCTGGAAGGCATGCGGTAAAAGACAAATCAACGTGACCTCAGATAAAGACATCAGACAAACAGACAGACAATCTCGCTCAGAAACCTCTTTTCAAGTAAAGCTTTAATGTGCACCAGAGAGACTGAATCTTGACGACACGAGTCTTTTTTTTTTTTTTTTTTGAAAAATGTCCAGTACTACGTTTGGGGGAAGGGGTATGGGATGTGTGTGTGTGTGTGTGTGTGTGTGTGTGTGTGTGTGTGTGAGAGAGAGAGAGAGAGATGCCTGGAAACAGAAGTAGTGGGGGCAGAAAGGTTATTTGCATTTTAAAGATGTGGTCTGCTTTCCCTCACACCACCTCTGAGGTGCGTCCATTGCCAAGTCCGTTCAGGACACGTACCGCTACCACATGGACCCAACGCTCTCCACGTGTCTGATCACAGCTTAAACCTCCTAAAAGGTTTTGAAAAACACTGTTTTCTTAAAGGAGGAAACTAAACAAAAACGTTCTCCAGCTTTCCCTTGAGCATGTGCAGTTGTGGACCTTTTTCCTGTCAGCATTACAGTAACACGACACAAAGAGCATTGCACACTTAACCCTCACCATCTCAGTAGAAAAGACCAAGTACAAACCTTCCAGCACGAGTGATCTTACGCACCATCATCATCGTCATCACCACTAATTACAAAAGGAGCAAAATTAAAAAGGTACATCTTCAGAAGCAAAAACATCACGTCCTACTTCAGAAACAAACAAACATCACATCCTACTTCCTTCCTGTACGGGCGACATTCTGAGGAAGACCAGCACATTAAAGGCATCAAAGAGGAAAATAAATAAACCCAATGAAAGTCCCAAAGAAAAGGTGACGCCATTCCTCCAATCCTGCTCTCTTAAACATTCCCGAGCTCATAACATCCCACTGTTACACTAACACCACAGTTTAGTGAGTAGGTTTTCCTTTCTTGGGTGAAAGGATGAGGGGGGAAAAAAAAGAAAAAAAAGTGTTAAACCAATTTGCCTTTGGGATATGTTTTACAAAGCACTTCTACTCAGTAACTGGCCAGTGTTGAAGAAAAAATGGTGAGAATATAAATGACTCATAAAATGTCACATGACATGGCAGAGGCAAAATAAAATGTAAAAACGTGGGGAAAGCAACCAGGTAAACGAAAACATTACAGTAAGACACATTTAACATTAATGTTCTGTAGCGAACTCAAGACTGTACATCTTCAGATACATAGGCTGAAAGTCTCGTATTAGGCAAGTCTATGAACAATTCAACAAAACACTCTGCATCTTAACTGTACATGTGGAAATAGTAGCACTGTAAGTCTCAGTTTCACCCTACACAGGAAATCCTGCCAAAGGAACGTCACTATGCTAACCCTCATAGGTTTTCTTATATTATTGCAAAAATGGTGTGTATGTATATGACTTGTGAGCAGGAGGGGATTGGGGTAGAAGAAAGGGGAATTTTTACCCCAGGAGCCTGGGGTAGGAGGAGACTGGGGTAGAAGGAAGGGAAATTATTTACCCCAGGAGCCTGGGGTAGAAGGAAGGGTTATTTTTTCTGCCACTGAGCAAATGATACAGCTGTAGCTTCAGAAAGCAGTAAACTGAAAATGGAGCGTAGACGTCGCCGTGGCGACCACGCTCGCTGGGAGTGTAGATGTCGCCGTGGCGGCCACGCTCGCTGGGAGTGCAGGCGTCGCCGCGGCGACCACGCTCGCTGGGAGCACAGGCGTCGCTGTGGCGACCACGCTCACTGGGAGCGCAGGCGTCGCCGTGGCGCACTGGGCCTCGCTCTGCCTGTCACAGCTTCAGCTCGTTGGCCACTTTGGATGCAATGTTCTTGAAAGCAATGGAGGTGCCCGAGATGCGCTTGAAGCGCACGCCGTTGAGAGAAAGGCGGGGCAACTTGCATACTTCCATCTCCCATTGGACCAGGCTGTCCTGGCGGGCGTCGCCGTGGACACAGAAGAGCAGGAAGCGCTCGCGCTGCTCATAGTCGCAGTTGTTGGCGTCGAGCACCTTCCGGATCTCACGCATCATGTCAGCAGGCTCCATGGACGACGTGGTCTTCATGCTCCACGTGAAGCGCAGGGAACGCGGCTTGCAGTCCCGGCCATCGTCCTTGGCCTCGCCAGAGCTGCTCCTGACAACACACAAGCCACGTCACTACACACCACACCACATGGCCATCAGACTTAATAAACGCACGACGACACCACACGGCCATCAGACTTAATAAACGCACGACGACACCACACAGCCATCAGACGTAATAAACGCACAATGACACCACCATGACAGGAGACTTTCATAGCCTGGATTCCCTAAACTGTTTCCTTAAAAAATGTTTAAAAAAAAAAAAAAAAAGAAAACCACACACAACAAACACACACAAACAAACAAACGACTAGTTTCCATCCAACTTCATCCCTGCACCTCTGGCTAACCCTACACAGAGATGCACATCAAAACTACTACTCTAAATGCATCTAAACACCGCCTTCACGACAACCAGTGGCGTCTCACCTCACACTGTATGCTCTGCACTTGCCGTCTCCTTCACTGGGAAGCCTTGAAGACAGTCAGAGTGAGAAACAAAGGCAGAATGGAAAGATTTCTCCAATCACAGATCAGGGGCAGGGCAGAGGTGGGGCAGGGCAAGCAGAGCCACCAATAACAACCGAAGAGACAACGAAATACACTTTCCTCAGAACAAACATGACAGTGCTTTTCTCTATACTTTAAATTTTTTCTTTCTAAAGAGAATCTTTTTTTTTCCCCTTTTGAACACTGCAAGGGACACTGCATGAGAAATTCAGGGGTCCACACACACACAGAGATTCACACACAAGAGTCCAGTATAACTGCTGCTTTTAGGTGACTGCCACTTCCTGTCACCACAAGAGAACGAGGATGAGCCACATTACAGGGCCAATCACAGATTAGAGGGCCAAATCACAGCAATGCCACTGAGCTCACTCCTACCTGTGTGAAACCGCATTTTCATAGCAGTGTGTGTGTGTGTGTGTGTGTGTGTGTTTTACTGGGTGGTAGAGGGGGTAAATAAGTTACTTGTATCTTCTAAGAACAAAGAAAAAAATGAACCACTCAAAAGAACTCAACACGAGTCTGTTCAAACTTGAGTAAAGGAGAACATGCGAGTGAAGTTCTCCATGGAGGAACAGAGGAACTTGATAAGAAGCTGGTTAAACTGTTAGTGTCTACCGTGAGGTGGCGTTTCTGACCATCATACTTACAACACGGGGGTCTTCACCTTTCTGTAGAACAAACTTCAGCCATTTTCAAGACTTTATCCAGATTGCATTTTAAACATTTACAGCATTTAGCGGACGCTTTTATCCAAAGCGACTTACAATTATGACTGAATACAACTTGAGCAATTGAGGGTTAAGGGTCTTACTCAGGGGCCCCACAGTGTCAGTGGTGGGGCTTGAACCAACAACCTTCCAATTACATTCACCACTGAACTACTGTATGTGGAGCTGTGTAAACCGTAGTACTTTTTTGTCATCTTACGTCTACGTTACTACACATCTACAGCACATCCATCCATGTAATAAGCTACAGTTGTTTAAGTTTAGTCTGAGTTTGGCTGTACTACCACACAGTACACATGAGACACACACACACACACTCCTGCTCTTGGTGTAATGGGTTAATGTTTAAGCCATAAGCGCCCCCTGTGTGTAGAGGTGCAGCACGGCCATGTTAGGGAGACCATTACAGGCTGAATCTAGCATAGCACCACACTGAGATGTGTGTGTGTGTGTGTGTGTGTGTGTGTGTGTGTGTGTGTCTACATGTGTACTGTGTGCTACTACAGCCAAACTCAGACTAAACTTGAACAACTGTAGCTTATTACATGGATGGATATGGTGTAGATGCAGTAACATAGACGTAAGATGTGTCTGCTGTCAGGCGCTGGCTCACTCACCTGCGCGCCAGCTTGGAGGTGATCTTGCTGATGATGCCAGTGGAGGTGCCCCTGCGTGCCTGGGCCAGAGCCCCCGTGTCGTGGGAGAGCGTGGGCGAGGCTGGCGGGCCGCTGTAGGTGGCGCTACGCCGCTCCTGTAGCTGCGCTCCGTGGAAGGTGCTGCGACTGGACGTGCCGCGGGGGAAACGGGTCCGGTCCGGAGTGGAGCTGCTGAGACTCTGGGCAGATGGAGAAGCACCAGGAACCTGAGAGCTGGAGCTAGTGTTTGAGAGAGAGAGAGAGAGAGAGAGAGAGAGAGAGAGAGAAAGAAAGAGAAAGAGAGGGGGGGGGCTCGTTTCTTTTTCTTGGTTCTTTTCTGGGAAATGAAATGAAAAGAACGAAAACACTTGAGGTTTCTGTGCGGATGCCGTTAGGCTGAGCGATGACCCCTCACCCCTTGAACTCCGTGTTGTCCTCGATTGGGGGGAGGGGGGACTTGGTGGGGTGGGTTGAGGCAGACATGGATTTCACGTGCCGCGGCCGAGCAGAAGTCAGCGCTGCAGACACTCCAGGAGACACAGAGGAGCCACTTCCAGATGCAGACATCTCCGTCAGACTGAGAGAGAGAGAGAGAGGATTCTTTTTCATTTGCAGGTGTCGGCTGTTTTGTGGAGGATGCCGGCGATGGTGCCGGAGGCCGGCTGAGGCCTCGCCGCGCCGCCCAAGGGGTCACGTCTCACCTGCTGTCCTTGCCGTTGGAGACGGCTGCTCCGCGCTCCGCGCTGCTGCGCTCACACACGTACGTGTTCCTCCGCGTCATGCCTGTGCTATTCTGCTGGTCACCAGAGAGGCGAATTAAAACAGGAATTACAGCTCACCTGTCATGGCAGGAAGAGTTAGACCACCCAACCCTGGACTTCACGCTGGTGACCCCTCACCCCTGAGCCTGTAGAGGACTTCCTGCGCTCCTGCACGGTCAGTGGCGAGACAGCCACGTCTCCTTTGGAGCTGGAGGATGACAGCTTGTGGGACGCGGTCCACTCCACCTTC
Organism: Electrophorus electricus; assembly: GCF_041902795.1. Lineage (NCBI taxonomy): Eukaryota > Metazoa > Chordata > Actinopteri > Gymnotiformes > Gymnotidae > Electrophorus > Electrophorus electricus. The sequence goes on from NC_137522.1 coordinate 2,788,559, forward strand.
TTTTCTCCCTCCACACTAGAGGCCTGCACTCTCCGACTGTAGGACACAGGTGGTGGAACCGAGGGGGAGACTGCAACACACACACACACATATATATACACACACACACACACACACACACACACACACATATATATACACACACACACGGTTGCTGGCCACGGTCACAGATGAACGTAAGGAAGAACGTGCCCATCTACATCACACAGAGGGTGTACGGATGGTGCTGTTGTGGGTGGGGTCAGGGTGCTATTTGGGCGGGCTGAGGAATTCTGTGCGGGCGGAGCTGACCATGGTCACTGTAGCGCCTCTGTTTCTGCGTGGCAGAGATGCTGCGTTGTACTTTGGAGTGAGCGGGTGACACCGAGGAGCTGTTGTTCAGGTCACTGGTGGGTCGTGACCTCTGACACAGGTTTGTGGTGGACAGTGACTCACTCCCTTCAAACTGAGATAAATGAGACACAAGCCCCGCATGAAAACACCCAACAGCGACGGTCCCCGCGGTCGGGTGGACTCCTGGGCTGGACGGTCACTTGCCTCGGGGGGTTTTCTGCCCAGAAGCAGGTAGGTGGCCATGACCTCATCAAACTTCTGGCCCACTAAGGAATCTTTGATCTCATCTTTGGGGAAACCCATCGTGACCATCAGGTCTGAAAGAGACACGGGAAACAAAAAGAGTGATAAAGAGAGAAAGAAAGTAAGAAAAAAGGGTCAGAGAGCGAGAGAGAGAGAGCGCGCATGCGTTTATAAGAGTGTGTTCAGAGTGTGTGATGTTTACCAACCGATTCGCTTTGTGTCGCTGAAGTCAGGCTCAGGCTCTGTGTACGGGTTAAGCTCTGCCTCCTCATGACCCACGTTCATCCAGCGGTCTTTCATGATTTGCTGTGACAGACACACACACACACACACACACACACACACACACACACACACACACACACAAACTTGCAGGGTTGTATCAGGTAGGAGTGCTGACATCCAGACCTCCAAGGGTAGCTGGCAGGCATGAGGGGGAAGCAGGTTACCCCCAGAGGTGAGGGGTGGAGGTGGAGGTGGAGGTCTGTGTGAGGGGTGGTGGTGGTGCTGACCTCCAGACCTCCAAGGGTAGCTGGCAGGCATGAGGGGGAAGCAGGTTACCCCCAGAGGTGAGGGGTGGAGGTGGAGGTCTGTGTGAGGGGTGGTGGTGGTGGTGGTGGTGCTGACCTCCAGACCTCCAAGGGTAGCTGGCAGGCATGAGGGGGAAGCAGGTTACCCCCAGAGGTGAGGGGTGGAGGTGGAGGTGGAGGTCTGTGTGAGGGGTGGTGGTGGTGGTGGTGCTGACCTCCAGACCTCCAAGGGTAGCTGGCAGGCATGAGGGGGAAGCAGGTTACCCCCAGAGGTGAGGGGTGGAGGTGGAGGTGGAGGTCTGTGTGAGGGGTGGTGGTGGTGGTGGTGCTGACCTCCAGACCTCCAAGGGTAGCTGGCAGGCATGAGGGGGAAGCAGGTTACCCCCAGAGGTGAGGGGTGGAGGTGGAGGTGGAGGTCTGTGTGAGGGGTGGTGGTGGTGGTGGTGCTGACCTCCAGACTGCCACGTTTGCCGGGATTTAGCACCAGCAGTTTCTTCAGCAGGTTCTCACAATCGGTGGACATGTAGAAGGGGACGCGATACTTCCCCCTCAGCACGCGCTCCCGCAGCTCCTGTGGAGGGAACAGGGAACACGAGCATGTTGGAGCCCCGCTGAACACGAGCGCATCAGGACCCCGCTCTCTGGGCTACAAACAGACCTTCAGGTTCTGTCCGTCGAAGGGCAGAGAGCCGCTGACCAGCGTGTAGAGGATGACCCCCAGGCTCCAGACATCCACCTCGGGCCCATCGTACTTCTTGCCCTGGAAGAGCTCGGGCGCGGCGTATGGCGGACTGCCGCAGAACGTGTCCAGCTTGCTGCCAATGGTGAATTCATTACTAAAGCCAAAGTCTGCGATCTTAATGTTCATATCAGCATCCAGAAGCAGATTCTCAGCCTTGATGGAAGGAAGAGAGAGAGAGAGAGAGAGAGAGAGAGAGAGAGAGAGAGAGAGAGAGAGATTAAGCTTTGGTAATGTAGAAGTAACAAGCCTGAAGTGCCCAGCTGCTAGGCTGCGGTTCACTTACTTTGAGATCTCGGTGCACTATCCTTTTCTGATGGCAGTACTGAACCGCAGACACAATCTGGAAGGTGCACACACACGCACAGAGAAAGCAAGTGAACAAGGGAGAATAAATCTCCTGCCACTGTGAGACTAGTACTGTGTTGAAGTGGTGCGCCATCCTGTTTGAACTACATGAGCACTGCACCACGATCCCACAAATTAATAATCTGACAGCAGCCCATTAGAGGAAAGCCCCTCAAGAGGAACGCAAACAAACATGAGCAGAGTGCGATGGCAGTGGTGTGCCACTAGGGGTCAATATGCGTGTTAAGTGAAGCAGCATTCGTATTGAACAGGATTTTTCATTCTCTCACCTGTCGAAACTTGGCCCTGGCTTCTTTCTCCTTCATTCTTCCATGTGCAACTAAGTAGTCAAACACTTCCCCTGAGAGACAGACAGAAGTGCTGAAATCACCTGCCGCACGTGTGAAGGTGTGGAGGTGCTCTCTCGCTCACACGGGTGGAGGTGCTCGCCCCGACCCACGGCGCTACACTCACCTCCGCTCGCATACTCCATGATCAAATAAAGTGTCTTCTCCGTTTCAATGACTTCAAATAACTTCACTGGGAAGGGAGAGGAGAAGATTTAGTATGGCACAGACAGGAAGATGTTTGCGGTCTGCTTTTTGCATTTGCTTGAAACATGCAAACGGAAGGACCAGTGTCCCCTGTGGGAAGGACCAGTGTTCCCTGTGCAGTGAGCAGGGCTGGAGGAGTTTGACCTTGAGCAGAGCTCTCTGCATAAACTCTACCACCAACACACCCATCACCATGTGGAATGTGTGCATGTATTAGTCCATCTCCTGGTAACAAGGACCCATCACTAATGTGGAGACACAAGGGATTTGTGTTATGGGTACACACACAGAGAGATGAGCACACACACACACACACACACACACACACACACACACACAGAGATGAGCACACACACACAGAGAGATGAGCACACACGCACAGAGAGATGAGCACACACGCACACACACAGAGAGATGAGCACACACGCGCACACACACACACACACACGAGCGCGCGCACACACACACACACACACACACGAGCGCGCGCACACACACAGAGATGAGCACACACACACGCACACGCAACTGAAAGCTTTCCAAGCTCACACACAGCAACATCTCTCCCCTACAGCAACACACACCACCCTTCTATATCACACTCATTTCATTATCCAAGATGAGCAAAACAGAGAGGACTTGACCTGGCGAACTTCAGACAATTACAAAGTGCTTTTATTAATAATGGAGTATGTGAAAATAAACCCAGTTTTGGGGTTCTGACAGAGTCTGATCTCGATTACTGTGTTTCTACACACAGAACAGGAAGTCATTTTAAAGTGAAGAAGCCACAAAGATGTCATGTATGTGTGAGAAAGGAGTGGTCAGTGGAGGAGTGGTCAGTGGAGGAAACACGGTTATCTCATTGAGCCAACACTACACCCTTCCACAGTCCACTGGAACATGCACAGTCCTGTTGGAATGTAACCAAAATGTAGAGTGACAGACAAGAAGAGAAAACCAGGAAAAACAGTCAACAAGGTGTGGGGTAGAGGGGGAGGTGTGCGGTCAACAAGGTGTGGGGTAGAGGGGGAGGTGTGAGGCAATATGTGTGTGTGTGAGTGTTCTGTGTGTGTGTGTGTGTGTGTGTGTGTGTATATATATATGCGCATGCATTTATGTATGTATGTATAAATAAACAAACACTCACCTATATTAGGGTGATTCAAAATCTTCATAATTCGCACTTCACGAAAAAGCTGTTGAGAAAAACAAAAATGAACTGTAAATTCTTACAAAATGAACTGTAACCAAAATAATTCTTCACAAAACACCACCATTTGCTATTGGAACAGAAAAGGCTTTGCTTGCTTGTTTGTTTGTTGTTTAAACGCGTTAAAAGTTAAGTTTCAGTCAAGCAGCATCTCCCAGACACAGGAACAGTAGAGGAGGTGATAATGAAGGTGATGATGGTGATTGTGCTGAAGATTGTGATGGTAGTGATCACAATAATGAAGGTGATGATGATCACGATAATGAAGGTGATGGTGGTGAAGATGGTGATCACGATAATGAAGGTGATGATGGTGGTGATCACGATAATGAAGGTGATGATGATCACGATAATGAAGGTGATGGTGGTGAAGATGGTGATCACGATAATGAAGGTGATGATGATCACGATAATGAAGGTGATGGTGGTGAAGATGGTGATCACGATAATGAAGGTGATGATGGTGGTGATCACAATAATGAAGGTGATGATGATCACGATAATGAAGGTGATGATGATCACGATAATGAAGGTGATGGTGGTGAAGATGGTGATCACGATAATGAAGGTGATGATGGTGGTGATCACGATAATGAGGGTGATGATGATCGTCATCATCCTCCCCAGGGATCACGAAACCACAAAGACTCACTACGAACAGCAGGACACTGAACAGGACTCTCCTTCAGGACCACGCTCTGCTGGATGCTCCCAAGGGAACACAGAACCACAAAAACTCAACAGCTCACACAAACATACTCTTATTTATGGCCAGAGCAACAGGAGGGCTTTTCCTGTGAACGACACAAAGAATTGCCCCCTTTCTCTTGGCATTCCATCCAATGAGCAAACACGGCTGGACCCGACCGGCATGAGGAGTACAGGCATGTACTGTGCGGCACACGCAGTCACAGTCGAAGTATGAAGCACGCCTGTTTACTCCAGTACCCTAAAGGTCCTGACAGTGATGACACAGCAAACTCAAACGCTGCTGTTGGGCAACCGTCAGAAAGTACCCCAAGGCCGAGAGTGGGAAGGGTAAGCGGAAAGCAGGGAAACTAAACGCTACATCACTGGACTTCTGTTTGTTTGCTCTCTTACTGTAGGTTTTAAAAGTTTACCAGAAAAATCTGTAGTGCACACAGCTGGTGGGGACATGATCATTCAATCAGGACAAAGACACATACGAAGCAAAATGTTCTCTTACTCACAGACACTTGCCTGAACTAATTAACATTCTCTACCTTTTCGAGATTTGCCGGAACTAATTAACTCTACTCTTTGGGGAGTATTTGCAATTAATTGCAATTCGTCTGATCATTCTACACAATCTATTGTGAAGAGTGATCAGATGAATTGCAATTCATTGCAAAGTCATTTCTAGCCATGAAAATTAACTTAATCACAAACATTACTGCATTCCAGCCACTGCATTTCAGCCCTGCCACAAAAGGGCCTGCTAACCTCATTTCAGTGAGTTTCTCGTTAGCTCAGAAGAAAGTGTTAACGAGGACAAGGCAGCTGATATCACTCTGTCATGCTGATTAGAAGAGCAGACTGTTCGCTTTAAAAAGGGTGGTGGTGCTTGAAATTTTCTTCTGTTAACCGTGGTTACCTCCAAGGAACATGTGCAGTCATCATCATCGCATCGCATCACAAGGGCTTCACAGGCAAGGACAGGCTGCTTGTAAGATAGCACCTAAATCAACCATTTATTGAATCATCAAAAACTCCAAGGAGAGGTTCATTTGCATTGAAGGCTTCAGGGTGCCCAAGAAAGACAAGCAACCACCAGGACCGTCTCCTAAAGAGGATGCAGCTATGGGATGGGGTCACCAGCAGTGCAGAGCCTGCTCAGGAATGCCATAAGGCAGGTGTGAGGGCATCTGCACATACAGTGAGGTGAAGGCTTTTAGAGGACGGCTTGGTGTCCAGAAGGGCAGCAAAGAAGCCACTTCTCTCCAAGAAAATCATCAAGGACAGACTGACATTCTGCAGGAGGTACAAGGATTGGATTGCAGAGGACTGGGGTAAAGTTATTTCCCATGATGAAGTCCCCTTCAGACTATTTGGGACATCTGGACAAATGATTGTCCGGAGAAGAAAAGGTGAGCGCTACCATGGGTCTCGTGTCATGCCAACAGTGAAGCATCCTGAGATCATTCATGTGTGGGGTTGCTTCTCATCCAAGGGAGTGGGTTTGCTCAATTTTGCCTAAGAACACTGCCAAGAATAAGGAAATGGTATCAAAACATCCTCCAAGAGCAAGTTCTCCGAATGACCCAGGAGCAAGTTGGTGATGAACAATGCTTTTTCCAGCATGATGGAGCACCAAGTCACAAGGCAAAAATGATAACCAAGTGGCTCAGTGAACAAAGGGCAGGAAACTCCCCAGATGTCAATCCTCAAAGAGGGTGGACAAACAAACACAGAAACTGTGATCAACTCCAAGCACTGATCAGGCAAGAATGGGCCGCCATCAGTAAATATTTTGCCCAGAAGCTGATATCCAGCATGTCAAGGTGAACTGTAGAAGTCTTAAAAAAGAAGGGTCAACACTGTAAATATGTCTTTACTTAAACTGGATGTATTCGTCAATAAAGTTTTTTGGGTTTTTTTTACTTTATAATTGTACTTCACTGTACCATATAAACATCTAACAAAAGGATCCAAAAAACTGAGGCAGTAAACTTTGTGAAAACCAAAATTTGTGTCGGTCTCGCTTTTGGCCAAGACTTTATTGACATATAAGCACGAACCGATAATGGCACTCACAAGCATTACAAACGTTAATACGAACATGAAACGGGTGACAAACACGAACACAGTTAACAATAACGAAAACATGTAACATTAGCACGTTACATCTGCACACCTCAACACGGGTTTAAATACATACAGACAAACAAACGAGGTGCAGCTGTGGCCATAAACAGATCCTCCCACTACACGTGGCTAGCCAAACTACGTGATTCGCGGGAGGCGAGCGTTCCGTGACACCGCCGTCTGAAGGACCAATCAGAAAGAAGGCCTTCGGAATGATGGAGACATGAGGATTCAGAAATGGTGTCTTTGACGCCAGAGAAATGGACAGTGGAAATGCTGGGTTAGCTGCATGTGGTTGTGGTTAGGTTTTGTGAATTTAAAACCGAGACCCTCACCACAGTTGCTGTGGATGAGCAAGAAGCCCTGGCCGGCGCTTGTTAAGCACTGCCATTGTTTCCATCGATTACTGTTTTTCAGTTTTCCCTGAATAAGACTAGTCGTGTTATTGAGGACCAGGCTTAGGCTGCAGTGTAGGCATTTGAAACCAAATGGGACTCAGGTATGTTCTCTGGACTTGTCTGGGTCTTTTATTTATGTTATAATTTATTAATATATTTGCGTGTTAGAGTTGGTTGGGGACAGAGCTCAAGTCTTAGGTTTAGGGCTCAGAGATAGAGCAGGTTATCTATTTGAGGGCTTTAGAGTGGTGTGTTAGGGTTAACCCTGCACACTGGACTGGAATATTTATGCCCTACTAAGTCACACTGATTAATTACCACTATGCTAATGCTAATCGTGATCAGGAGAGAATTCGGCAGTAAATGGTAACATCATGTCTGACACCCAACGCGAAGAAAAAGACTGCAGCTGGGTCATTCACAAATAAGAAAAAGCAAAATCTTCTTTCACAATTACTCAGAATTAGCAAACAAGCCTTTCTGCTTATGTATACATTTAAAAGAATAATTCAGTGTTTAAACTTAAAAATGTCTTATTTTGTGTTTAGGTTGCGTTTCTTATATAGACATGCATTCTGCTCACAAGAACAGTGACTCCAAGAGAAATAATTAAAGTGTTTCACTGCTTTGATGCTCAGCTCTGGCTGCTGTACTCAAGTTTTCCACACACAGAAGTCTCGTTAGGTTTTTATTTTTCCTTTTGCAAACATTCTGCAGTCCATCCAGTTTGATATGATTGATTCCCCATGTCCAAGGCTTCACTGGGATAACAGAACAGCTCAGCTGCCCAACGGGACACTGGTAGTATATCAAAGGACCCATCAGAGCAACCCTTCATTTTTACACAGCAATGACCTACCTGTGGAACTGGTGTACTGTATATCCGTATATTATAACTGTATTACACATGCCCGGAACTTACCCTGCTGTGTAAGGCATGAAAATGTATTACCCTTCAAAATAAATACCTGATTCACAAGACTGGCCATTAGGAGAAGAGGGTTCATCAACCCACTCTCGAGGGCACAGCTTTAATCAGACACAGATGGCTTGTGAGAGAGCTTGGCCATCTCCATAACTGCACAACTAACTCAAACACCAACTCAGTCTCTTTGGAAGAACATCGTAAATATGGATGTGCAGATGGTCTTTTTTTTCCCTCCTCCAAGACCATCAACATATTACAAAATGAAGATTTACAAGAGAGGCGAACCAAGTGATGAGTAATAATGGATAGTTCAAGGAAGAGCTCACCTTTTGTAAACTAGTGGGGTTCAACTGGGTCTTATCGATAATCTTCACAGCAACCTGAAAGACAGGGGGGGGGGGGGGGGTCAGTAGCAGGATTCTGTAATGATACCAAAGTTGAAACAATTATTTGACACCGCTGACAAAACAAAACATGAAAAAGTAATTCCTTAGTCAATTCTCCTTTACCTTTTAAGTGACATCAAACCAAGGTCCAAATGCATTTCATCCCTTGACATTACAACTTAGCCTTTACCTCGCCATTTTGTGATTGCTAGAATAGAGAGCTGGGGCCCCAAGGCCACTGGCCCTCAGCTCCAAGGGCCCAGGCAACACTAAAGAACAAGGTATAGGGGCAAAAATAAGTAGTAGGACTGAGCCCAAGTGTGAATTTACAATTTAACCTGAACGTTTGAAAAGAAGCTCTGAGAAGACTTTATTAAATCAATGAAACTAACAAAAATAAGATAGTTCTCCACAGGATTACGAGATGCCTAATCCAGCACCGGAACCAAAAAATCCAGTTGTCACGCGTGGCCCCTCTTAGCGTCCTTATTGTCACGGTTACCATGTCTCATGTATTTGTTTTGCTCCCGTGTTTCGTTCTCTCTGGCTGTCGTTTGTAGCACCGGTCTGGTTAAATTCTCATTAGTACGTGTATTTAAACCCCGTCTTGTTCCCCGTTTGCATTGCCGGTCATTGTGTTATTCCTAGCCACTGTTGTTAATCCAAGCCTCCATGCGCGAAATCCCTTGTTCGTAATTCCTAGTTGTTCATGATTCCTAGACTGTGTGTTAATTCTAGGCTTTGTTTATCCTAGCCTCTCTGTTAGCGCCCACTTCCCTTTTGTCATCAAGTGGTTTGTTTCGTTCCGTTAATCATGTTATCCCAGAGTCTACGTGTTGGCTCTGGGACCCCCGGACTGTTACAACGATTACGATTCTGGATTTGCCCATAACAAAACTCACTCGTCAGCGTATAGTTAAGACAGTAAAGTACAGTAAAGAATGACAAGTTATTCCTTGCTGGAAGTCAGTACAATAAGAAAATATTCTCTCAATGGAGTAGAGAGATAATATTTCATAAAGTTAAACAAAGCTGAGGTATAGCATAAATTTATATTTTACAAAAACCAAAACAAACAAAAAACTATGCTAAATGGTTTGCTACATGCCTCATTTACAAGCCACATTTGATGATTACTCAATTATTTGTTGATACGTGCATACAGATAACTTGATTTTTGAATTACCTGCTTTTTGCAACTCTAAAGCACACATGTTCATGTTGGTCAACTGAATGTCATATTGATCAGTAAGCAGAGATGATGCATATAAAAATCACAGACGTTTACAGCCACGCACACACACACACACACACACACACACACGTGGAGGTAAATCTCAAATCTATAGATCTGTTCAGCCTGTACTGGTACTTCTCATGTTGTTGGATAGTAATTGATCTTGGCTCAGGGCCAAGGACACCAGTGGCTAAAATAAGGCCTGAGAACCGTCGAGCACCTTCGACAGAGGTAACATGGTATGCTTCACAAACACAGTAAGCAAAACTAAATAAAGAATGTAAATATAAACAGCTAATATTGAAGACACACACACACACACACATCAGATATATATGAAAATTAATCCAGAAAAATAACAGTACTAGTCATTTCTGAGTTTGAGTGAAACTCAAGTGTGCAAGAAGTGTATGTGTATGTGGGCGCAGACTCTGACGAACATGGCGGCGGAAAATGCTCCTGTTTCCACCTTTCAGAATCCACAGACACTGTCCAACATGAAAGGACTCGAGTGCTGGGCTGTTATGTTGGTCAAACGTTTTACGCATAAACGGCCTTTTGGGAGTCTGAGAAAAACGCATTGGTTGCGCTTTTGAACCTTACGCTAGAGCCTAATCTTCCGCTGCTTTTGACGCTCAAATTGGTCAGAATGTCAAAGTGTGAATCCTCCTGGTAGAAAACCTTAATTACAGTAACACTTATGCTGCGTCACACTATTCCTAATTTGGCCGAGGTCAAATTCCTTGTATACAGCTGCGCAGGCTCGCGGTGTCATGGGTGTGATTTCTGTCTGTGGTTGCTGGGAAGTCAGAAAAGCAGGTGTGCGTGTCCATTACCTCTCGTCCTGTTAAAACATGGCGCGCAAGTTTCACTTTGGCGAAGTTGCCCTTGCCGATGGTCTTGAGCAGCCTGTAGTTGCCGACGTGAGGCTGGTCGTCGGCGATGGACGCTACAGAGTTGCGAGATCGCGGGAGACTCTGGCGACTGGCGGATCTGGCAGGGGCTGGGGGGGGGTCAGGATAGCCGTCCACCGCAAGCTGGAGAACACGGCAGGGAAGGTTAGCAAACACCAGTCAAGCCATCGCTTCTCACGGAGTATACAGAAACACAGGAAACGGCGGTTGGGTATAGATCGACACACTGAGGCACAGCAGCATTCAAATCTGCGTCCATGACTTGTTAGTTACATTTGCCTCATGGGTAAAGTGGAAAACTAAACAAACATCAGACGCCCAACATATCTTAGCTGACTACATTTAGGGTAAGTGGAGAATTGTGTACGTTTGATTGGTCATTCAAGTAAGATTACGTGAGTAGCCGTGAAGAATATAAAAGGAATGGGATAAACAGTAGGCCCATAATACAGAAACCCTGCACCCAATGTTTAAGTACAAGTAGGCACTTTTGGAAACGCTTCTGAAGTTAGAAAATATGATTTGTTTGCTTAAATAGTACTTCGAACCTCAAGTACGGCTCAGCTTGAAATACCATACTTCAAGTCTCATGGAAGACAAGCATGGAGACTACTCTCTGAAGAGTAGTCTGGCTCCTAGAATGAACTTCTACTTGCTGGACAGCAGAGTCCCTTGCAGTCTTCAAACGCAGACTGGAGACCCGTCTATTTGTGGATTATTTAAATGACCACTGAGCCTGCTCCTATGCTGACTAGCTGAAACTCTAGTACTTATTGTAGGGCATTGTTTACTACACTGATGGTGACTGCTCCCATGTTGACTAACTGTAGTACTTATTGTTTATTGCACTGATTGTTGTGCGAAATACACCTTATATGTATTTCAACAGTATTCTAGTTCATTGGTATGCTGGACTCTAACCTACTGTACTAGGATGTATTCTATGAGTAAATGACAAAGTACTCTGGATAAGAGCGTCTGCTAAATGCTGTAAATGTAAATTATGAATGTAAACTAGCCACTGATGGCGTCTTTAGCTGTATCGCTACTGATGCGACTACAACTACTCCAATGTGGTCAATGGATAACCAACACTGTGGACACATGGAGTTTAATCAACACAGAAACTGGAGTTTAGCTCTGCTCACAAAGCAAAGGAATACTGAACATGTTCCTGTCACGTCATAAGCAGCAGGTACCACAGACACCTCAACCAAAAAGCACATAATCCAAAACAGCCATCACAGTGTTCTGGTGCAGGTCTGGAGGGCTAAATGTGTCTGAGTCCCATGTTCCTTCCACTCAAACCATATACAGGGGCAGATCTTAAACAAATACTCATCAAAAGAACAACCGTTCTGGACGCCGTGTCCCCAGACTCCACACCCCAACAGCCCTGTGTCAAGCGCACAGCACACTAAGGCCTGCAAGAGATGAGCCAATAAAACAGTCACCTACAGTGGATAGACAGGCTGTCCTCCTGAAGCCTGAGAGGTAGGTAAGGCTGAAGGAAAAGTAGGTGGAGTCTGGAGGAAGGGTGGAGTCTGGAGTGAGGGTAGGTCGAGTCAGGAGGGACAGACCCCACCCCACCCCACGCCACGCAACCCACGCCAGGGGCAGACGCGACGCAACCCAACCCACACTAGTGACAGACCCAACCCACGCTAGGGGTAGATGGGGCTCTTGAAATATTGCTACATGATTATATCCACACATCAGTAATGACTCATCTGTGTTCTTAATTCAGTGTGCAGAGAGCAGAGGTCATTCCTATTCTCCAAAGCCCCACACCCCAAACACTTCACACACTCCTGGCAGAACTCCTAGACCTCATCCACCCACCTCCTGGGGATAGTTCCCATGGACACAGCTCGACCAGAAGCAAAACTGGGATACACGTCATCTTACATCAGCTGTGCCATGAGCTGCTTAGGGGTGTACAGTTGTGTTCAAAATAATAGGAGTGTGTTTAAAAATGTGAGTAAAGCTCAGAATCCTTATAATAGTTTTTATTTCCATGCATTAGGAACACTGAACATTATATTCTAAATCAAAACATGAAGAAAAATATATCAATTTTAATTACTTTACAGAAAATGAAGAAAAATGAATATTGGGCTGTTCAAAAAAAATAGCAGTGTCTGCATTTTTCTTCACAAACTCAAATATTTACCGTATAAACTGAAAAATCTTTAGGATTTAGCATTGCTCTGAATCGCTAAACTAATATTTTAGTTGTATAACCAGTGTTTCTGAGAACTGCATGACATCTGTGTTGCATGGAGTCGACCAACTTCTGGCACCTGTGAACAGGTATTCCAGCCCAGGATGATTTGACAACTTTCCACAATTCCTCTGCATTTCTTGGTTTTGCCTCAGAAACAGCATTTATGATGTCCCCTCACAAGTTTTCTATTGGATTAAGGTCCGGGGATTGGGCTGGCCACTCCAAACTTTAATTTGAACTTTAATTTTGTTGGTCTGGAACCAAGATGCTGCTTGCTTACTGGTGTGTTTGCGGTCGTTGCCTTGTTGAAACACCCATTTCAAGGGCATTTCCTCTTCAGCATAAGGCAACATGACCTCTTCAAGTATTTTGATATATGCAAACTGATCCAGGATCCCTGGTATGCGATAAATAGGCCCGACACCATAGTAAGAGAAACATCCCCATATCATGATGCCTGCACCACCATGCTTCACTGTCTTCAGAGTGTACTGTGGCTTGAATTCAGCGTTTGGGGGTCGTCTGACAAACTGTCTGCGGCCCTTAGATCCAAAAAGAACAATCTTACTTTCATCAGACCACAAAGTTTCTCCATTTCCTTTTATGCGTTCATGCGTTCCTTGGCAAATTGTAACCTCTTCAGCATGTCTTTATTTTTTATTTTTTTTAAACAATGGGACTTTGCGGGGGCTTCTTGCCCATAGATTTCGCCTTCACACAGGCGTCTTCTAATTGTCACAGTACTCGCAGGTAACTTCAAACTGTCTTTGAACACCCTGGATCTGATCATTGACCAAGTCTTTGCCATTCTGGATATTCTTCGATCCATTCGAATGGTCTTCCGTTTTCTTCCACGTTTCTCTGGTTTTGCTTTCCATTTTAAAGCATTGGAGATCATTTTAGCCGAGCAGCCTATCATTTTCTGCACTTCTTTATACGTTTTCCCCTCTCCAATCAATGTTTTAATCAAAGTACGCTGTTCTTCTGAACAATGTCTGGAACGACCCATTTTTCTCAGGTTTTCAGAGAGAAATGCATGTACAACGTGTTGTTTTCATCCTTAAATAAAGGCCACCTAATTGACATCTATTTTTTTCACAGAATGAATGACCTCCCTAATTGAACTCCACACTGCTATTATTTTGAACATGCCTGTTTCAATTAATTATTCAAGTACACAAACTCAGGAGCATGCATATGATGAATGTTGGGTCTGATGGTTTTCTGTGACTCTACTACACCTACTGGCAAGTTATTTGCCATGTAGTAATATAATTTCTACCAAAAACAGTGATTGATCTGGTTAGTCATGTTGGACTGCTATTATTTTGAACACAACTGTACCTGCACATCGAGGATGGACTGTTCTTAGAGGGATCAGTTAGAAAGTCTCCAGTCACTGCAGAGTGAAAGTTTAATGGAAACAAGCTGTACACTTTTTAAATCTTATTCTGAGACCAGAAGAGGTGTTTCTCACGTCAGCATTTACTTCAGAATTATTTTGGGATCAGGCGCAGACAAACCTCGACACCATGGTCTCACTAGAACACTAGTTTCCTTGAAGGTTTAATCTGTTGCGTTTCCTCAAGCTTTGCATTCCACCAGCTGTTCTTAGATCCTTGTGTAGGTGTTGCTGTGCTAGGGGTACAAACTACAATTTCCTCATTCATATTGGCACAGTGTCACTCTGGGATATAAATAATGCCCCAGTATTACTGCACGTATGGCCTTAGGCTATCACAACCTCTGACGATAATGTATAAGGAAAGTCATATTTCAAACGTGTTATCCATGTAGAAACAATTACCTGACGCTTTTATCCAAAGCAACTTACAATTATGATTGAGTACAACTTGAGCAATTAAGGCTTAAGGGCTCAGGGGCCCAACAGTGGAAACTTGGCAGTGGTGGGAATGAACCAGCAACCATCTGGTTACAAGTCAAGTACCTTAACCACTGAGCTACCACTGCCCACTGCACTGAAATCTATAAGAATACAGTGTAATACAGAACTGTCTTCTATTACAAATTACAAATCTCTTTTTTGCTTTGCACAGTACTCATGAACAACGCTAAAAAGAGATTAAACAATAGTTTAAAGTTGACAGCAAGAGCCTGGCACAAAAATGTGTGAGATCCTGTCCCATCAACAGCCAAGATCCTCCAGACCTTCAACACAACACAAACAAAGAAACCCAGTGTATCATCATCATCATCATCAGGACCTAGTCACTAATAGAATTAGGCAGCAGAATTTTCAAATGTACTGAAGGTGAAACATGGTAAGTTTAAACATTTTACACAGAATTTGGCATGAGGTGTGTGTTAATTAAAAGTCTGTTAAAAACGTGAACTTGGGTTCCTTGAAAGGGGCTACATAAATCTAACTTCATTCCTTTATATGCTAAATGCAAACACCTTTCTTGTGTAAATTATGTTTCATCACTGCTACCATTCTTAAAAATAAGTCATATTACTCATCTGATCCATACCACGAACCACTTTCTCTCTGGCAGGTAGCAAAGAGCCTCATAAAAATGGAAAACTAAATGAAAATCAAACAAAACGCATCTCAAACTCAAACCACGTGTAATATTTCTAAACTGGGGGACAATTCTGAAACAAAACTCACTAGACTTGTTTTCTAAAGCAGTGAAGTGGTCCAACATTTAACTATTGGGGACTTAACACCTGTACAGTTCACATACTCTGTAATTTAGTTATGTGGAAGTGTGGAAGTCCAGGCATCCCGTTGCAGTCAGGGCTGCTTTTTAAAGCGAGGTCCCGCTCCGTTTCTGAATACACCAGGCTTTTAAAGCTCCTGAAGACAAAGCTGCACATGGCTACGCACACATAACCAGGAGCAGGCCGGAGAGAACAGGACTACACTCAGCTAGTCCTGCTCAGCTCCCCTCGTCTCTCAGTCTCCCACCTGGCACGCAATCATTCTACAACATGTGAAGCGTCACTGAACTCGTCTCTCATCTCTCAAACATTTTGCCATTTTGTTCTCTCTACTCTTTACAGTCAGTAAATAGCTCCACATTATGTTACATCATATAGCGGACGGTTGAACTTTGAGCAACGCATGATTACAGAAAGCGGCACAAGGCGCAAAGTCAGGACAACGCTCACGGCCATAATTAAAATACACCGTTTCCTTTGCAACTGCTCCACAAAGTTTTATCCCAGACATGCAAGCGTTCCCTTTCTAAACGCACCATTGTCACCCTCTCACATTTCCACAGAAACGAACACTTTCCTACCCAGTTTGCAGCCAGTCAGATCACCTGGTAACCCGCGTGTCTGGATGAAGTGATAACAGTGACAGTCACCAACAGTCACACTGAGCGTTCATGGGTCATTTGGCTCGTCAAACCAAATATCAGGCTCGAAAAGAAATGAGCAAACAATGTGCATCTGTAAATGCCACCATTTCAGACTAGAGACCTGGCGAGTCCGTCAGTTCACACTTGTGTACAGGTGCGCTTTACCTTTCGGTATTCCGGTGGTATGTATTGCTTCAGGGACTGGTGGATGAATATAACATAACTTCCCCTTGTTTGTTGCTGTTAGTCTTTACTTTTGCCAGCTGAATGGGTGGAAATGTTTATTTTCATAAAACCGCACAATCATCTGCCTGTGATCGTTAGAGCATTCACACAGGTTGTGTTCTGTAATTGAAATCCATGTGCTGTGGCCTGCCCAAGCTACTGACTCATGGCAATTCTTAACACAGGCCAACTGAAAGGCCTTGCAAGACACTGGCTGCCATGAGATTTCTTTAGGAAGAGAACAATTCAGCCGCTGAAACCAGAAATCCCACGATGTGCTAAGCCAAGTGCCATCCATCCCTGCCCTGCGCTGTGCTTCTGCCGTTACAGGCCAGCTCCCTGAGCATAACGCAGAGACTCTCACAAAGTGCAGCGCACAGGTCTTCGCACCCGGCAGATATGCGCGGAGGTTGCAGTTTACCGCAGGACTGACTGAATATAGGTCTTAACTCCTGTGTTGAATCAGCATGTTCAGACAGCTGGCGAGTGATTGTAATCAAGGCAAGATCCAACATGACATGGCAGCGAATTATCTGTACTTGGCTGAAGAGAGCCTCACCCTGCTGATCTCAAATCAATACCGTGCACTCCAATCCCTGCCAGTGTCGTTAACACAGTAGGCTGACGAGTCATTGTAATACATGTTTAAAGCCCAGCAAACAACCATTTTAAAGAAATTCCAGCAAATTCAAACATACTAAAAGTGACATATTGACTTGTGTCTCCCTCTTTATAAGAGGGAACAGTGACGGGGAAACTTTAACCTTCAGTAAAGACGCCGTGAAACCAAGGAGCTCTGAGATTTCTGGTTATACGAAGGAGGAAACCCTGCAAAGATATCACGTCCATAGCGTTCATTAGAGATACAATAACGAAATCCTCCAGTTCCAACCTCCGTGACCCCTTATGAACAGGCCATGCGTTTATGCATCTGCAGACGAGCCGCGTATGGGTGGTTTTATGGCGCAGGGTAGCGCAGGGTTACCAGCACCACCTAAAACCCGCAACCTTCACACGTACGGCTACTATCCCCCCCCCTGCTTAATGATCTGTGCATTGGTGAAATGATCGCCAGTGTGAGGTTAAATCCTTGGACTCTTTCGACGAAGAGATCGATGATGGTTCGTTTTCCACCATTCAGGATCGCTTTAATACATGTGCATCCTTCAGTAATGTCGCCGGATAAGCTTTGATGGCAAACCAAAGGAAATAAACTGATATTTACATTCATTAATCGTTAAAAATCGAACAAAGCGATTTCCAATATCAATGGCAAACGGAACGTACAGCCCCGCTTGGCTGGACGTAGGATTTCAAGCGAAACTAAGGGGAGTAGCCCCGCAAATCGCCCCACATTTCTCCAGAAATACGACGGTTATTGTTCCTCTCCTGGTCATAACAGACCAGCCCAGATGGAAACGGTGTTTATAAAACGTTATAACCGGTACGGAAGAGCATCGCTATGTGCCCAAACTGCTCCATCACGGCGGTTTACTATCTAGCCTCTCGGCTATCCGGCTAGCCCGCCTGCTCATACGCGCAGGTTACCGGGTTCAAAACCGGCATGAAATGAAAGATAAAAACCCCCAGAAACGGACGCGGACCGGCGGGTTCGCGTACTCACGTTGTCCGTGTCGCGTTCGTTCACCGTGGGCAGCGGCGTCCGCGTCGACATTTTGCGCGTCCAGGCCGCGTATGGACGCGCCGAGCTGGCGAAGGGACGGAGCTCCGAGGGGGGAGAGGGATTGCTCCAGCCCTTCACGCCGGCATGGCCGCAAAAAAACCCACCCCAAAGCCTCAGCGATGAGAGCTCAATAAGAAACCCTCGCCAATAAAAGCCGCCCAGTACACCGGGCCGGACTGAGCCGACATGAGCCGGACGCACTGACCTTTCCGACTGGAGGGATTAAAAAAAACCCAGATGCGCTTCCAGGTAGCTGCTTTATAAGCAAACGTAGAGCCCTGCTGTAAGTGGGATGTACGGAGAGGAGAGGGAGAGAGAGAGAGAGGGAGGGAGGGAGGGAGGGAGGGAGGGAGGGAGGGGAGGTTAAAGATCCAGTACGTAAAGGAGTGTGTGTGGGGTTAAAGATCCAGTACGTAGAGTAATGTGTGTGGGGTTAAAGATCCAGTATGTAGGAAAGTGTGTGTGGAGTTAAAGATCCAGTACATAGAGGTGTGTGTGGGGGGGTTTAAAGCTCCAGCATTGATCCACCCTGATATAGGGGAAAGTACGTTCATAGTGATTATGAAACATGTTGAAAAGAAATGTACATATTTATACACACACTAATATTATGTCTGTCTGAAACATCCTGTTTCTTTTTCTTTATTTATAAAACTAGATCATGAAATGTCCTTTTTAAAAAAATATATATATTTTTTAGAATGTTCACTAAAATGTTATTGTCTGCCACATACTGTTAGGTGCCACTTATTTCCAGCAGTTAGTTGACTCGCTAACGCAAAGCTTTATGGGATGCACCGGCTCAGTACTACTTTCAAACTTGGCACCATTTCATCACTTTCAACGTATTGTGGCAACTATTAATGTGTGCGTTTTCAGATTTTCTACCCCAGAATATTTTAGGAACTCTGACTGCTAGTACACTCCTGCTTGGATAACTGCTTATAACGCTGCAATACACATGCTGCGTGGAGTACATACGCATATACTAAAAAAAGATTAAAAATTAAAAATTAAAAAGGTTGCAAAAGGTGGATCTTTATTGCATCAACAGAATACATCCTTTTCTTGTCTCATGTCTTATGACATTTTTCTGTAATTTTAACACATCCAATGAGTGTATCTGTTAAAAAAACACCCCCCCCCCCCCAAAAAGACAATTTTCTAAAACACTCAAAAACAAATACAAAGCATTTGAAAAATAGTGTAAAAATACATCCTTCATTTTACAGGCATCAGTTTACCACGTCACCTTTATGTCAATGACCTCATGTCATCATTTAACCATTGCTTCAGTTATCTTTAAATTTGTTTTAATCTGAATTCTAAAAACCACCTAACGAATAAAAGGAATATCAAACAGTACCATGCTGTACAGTAAAAGCACAACCAGAACCTTTAAAATAAATTAAAAGGTTCCTGGAACAATCCTTCTGTAATACAAAAAATCCAGATTTGTCAGTGCATGGTTTTAAAAAACCATAACACCTATTCTCTATATGAAAACCCTTTCTCCTCCTGTTCACACTAACTGAACCATAAGCAGGAGTGGCTGGACAGGCATTTTAACAAATGTAGTTCAGAACCAGATTCTATATGCAAATTTAATATGGTTTGTCCCAAGACAATAAGCAACTTCCTCATACAGGTCACCTACTGACGGGGCTAACGGGCAAGAAAGAGGCTAATAACACAAAAATATCCAGCCCTTGTTCTGAAGCGGTTGGGTCGATTTGTGATGAGGAGATGGGATCCGAGATGATGGCTTTCAGTCTTAGCAGGCCAACCCAAGTGCTCTGCTTCGGTCCCTGGTCTCTCCCTTATCCCGTTCTTATCCCTTCACACTTTGCTCTCGGACGGGAGCTCACCCAGGGCCGTGGCGACGTCACTGAAGGAGACTCTGTCCTTGGGGCTGGTGGCCCAGCAGTGCAGCATGAGTTTGTAGACCCTGGAGGGGCAGCCCTGCGGTGGGGGCAGTTTCAGCGTACCCTGCTGAAGCCCTGGACAGAGAGCCAGACCATTAGCATCCTGTGACAGGCACAGGTGACCCCCCCCCTTCAGTTTTCTCAGCTACCATCAGCAGGTTTTATCCATCACCAGCTCACCTTCCAGCACCTTGTCGTCTGCAAGTTCTACGTGCGGTAGCTCTCCAAGGCTGAAAACCTCCCACATGAGGACTCCGAACGACCAGACGTCTGACTTGGTGGAGAAGTCGTCCTCAAACACAGACTCAGATGGGAGCCAACGTAGGGGGATCCAGGCCTGACGATAATGGAAATACTCACTACATGCACACACACAAACACAAACAAAAAACACACAATGTAAGTTTTCAGGAACCATGTGAAAGTTTGTGACATTCACAAAATCATGTTCCCCCAAAGCTCAATAATTTCCCTGATGGGAAAGCCCTCGGGTATTGGCCCGAGGACGCGTTAAGTGTACCTGTTGTATACGTCTTTGCTCAGTCCTAGAGCCGACACTTTCACATGCCGCTTGGAGCTGATGAGGCAGTTGCGTGCAGCTAGGTCCCTATGGACAAAGCGCTGACTGGACAGGTGTTCCATCGCCCTGGCAACCTGCAGACACACCCACACCTGAGGAGAGAGATGGCGAGGAGCAGTGCAATGAACACAACCCTCATGTTTGAGCAGTTCTTTATTGAGCATTTACATTTCACACAAAACTCAACTGTACGATGAATTTTATAAGCTGGGACAACAGTTCTAGTCCGTGGAGAACATCCTTACCTTTTGCTTAGTGCTGAACGGCTGTACTTTGACTTTCTCGTCACTGCTGTTGGAGGTTTTCAGGTACTGCTTCAGGTCACTCTGTTGGAAGGAGAGAAGTCAAGCATACTCTCACTCATTCTATCTCAAGTTAGTTGAATGAATTTCAGGTTAGTATAATTCTGATTGGAAATGTTTGAGGCATGCTCCAACACTGAGGAGGAGTTACCGTGTCTGTGTATTCTAGGACCATGTAGTGCGGCTCGGAGTCTCTGCACAGGCCCAGCAGATGCGTGATGTTGGGGTGGCTCAGTTTGGCAAACATGTCACTCTCACGGCGGAACTCTGTGTGCAGCTGCTCGTCCCGAGACTGCAGACTCTTCACTAGAACAACTTCCTCTTCCTCACTTATCTTCGCCTTGGCTAGGAACACTTCACCAAACTCCCCCTTACCTGAAAACACACACGTTCAACGTTTTCTTCCTCCCACTCTGTCACCATTATCCCCTCGTCATTAATTTAAGACAGGACTGTAGAAATAAGCTAACAAACATTTTGGTTACAGGTAAAAACCAAGAGAGACTTCAGTACTAGTGCTGTGTGTGTACCCAGTGTTGCGATGGTGCGCAGGTTGGTCCGGGGGAAGTACAGCTTCTCTTGAGTGCTGTGGCGTTTGTTGCTCCCAGCAGCAGCCGTGTTGGTCAGCGCTACCTCGTCCTGAATCTCTGCTGTAGCCTGGCCGTTCTGACGCACTGTGCCTCCTACAGGATGAATTGGACAACTGCATTAGCACAGAACATCCAACAACATACTGGCTGAATAACCACGGGGCAGATGCGCGCCGACGCCCAGACACACACGCACGCAGACACACACCATTGAGACACTCGGTCTCAGGCTCGTCCTGGCTCTGGCCCTTCTGTAGTCTCTTGGCCTTACGTCTCTGCTTGCAGTAGAACATGAGACCCAGTACAACGATGATGTAGGCAACAGCCGCCCCCACCGACAGGCCCACGGTCTGGATCATCTTGTAGGGAGCCTTTTCATCATGGGCCAGGGAGAGCCCGGGCTTCTCTGTAGCCACACAGACAGACAACGTGTAGAAATATGAATAACTGCAGAGGCAAAATAAAAGTCCCCGCTTAGCCCACTTCATTTTCACACACAAAACTATTGGACAATTAGGTCCATATTTTGACAATTAAAAGTTTAAATTAACTAGGAAATCAAACCGGAATTCTAACTGAAATTCAACGTGCCTGATCTGGCTTCCAATTGTAATACAACCCTTTCTTCTACTGTGATTGTGATTCCAAATGATAATTTAAAAGGACAATACACATGACTGGAATGTAGATCCGTGCTAATGAGGAAGCCGCCCTCCGGCACGGTCTACCTTTAACCCCGCCCACCCCGCGCTCACCCACAGCGTAGAGCTCTGCCGTGGTGTGTGCGATGTTGCAGCTGTTCCCAGCGATGCACGTGTAGCTCCCTGTGTCCTCCGGGGCGACGTCGCTAATGACCAGAGAGCCGTTGGGCATCATCTGGAACCTTCACACACGGAACAGAATCGGTCAGCCGGTGAAGGGCCCGATTTGCGCGCACGAATGGATTCCGTTTGACAAACAGGTCGGGGTCCAGTCTGGGAGAACACGGCTTTGATTCCCAGCAGGGCCTGTGCGGGCGGCGACTTATGACCTACCTGCTCCCGCTGGCCTCCAGGAACTTGTCTTTCTTCTTCCACTGGATGATGGGCAGCGGGTCTCCTGCAGCCTGGCAGTGCAGCACGGCCGTGTGGCCCTGGTACACCGTCGTGTTCTCCGGCTTCAACTTAAACACCACGAACACTGCGGGAGGGAGGGAAAGCAAGAAATGAAGCCACAGGAAGCGTCCCAGTTGGGCATGCGCAGCTGCCGCCGAGGGTCCGGCTCCACCTGCTACGGTCAGCTGGACTACTGCTCGGATCTCTCCTTGCACACTGTTGGAGGCCACACAGGTGTAGTTCCCTGCATCCGACCGCGTCACTCTGGGGAAGTGCAGTGTGCCCCCATTCTGTTCCATCCAGCCTAGGATTTCACCGTCACCTGCAGGGGGCGGTAGATACGCATTTTAAATTACTTTCAGGCCCCTGTTTAAGGCCTGAGACTTTCTGAAACACTACATGCGTTTCCCAGCGTTCCCAGCAGCTAAAACAATCTACCAGATTTTTTTACGCATGCAACATCGTTTAATATCCTTTTCTTTCGATTGCAGAAGCACCGCCCACCGTCTTTGGTCCATCGGACGGTGGGCGCCGGGCGGCCTTTGGCAGAGCACTGCACGATGGCTCCCTTCTCCAGCTCCAGACACTGCCAGGACTGTGGCGTCGGCGTGAACTTCAGCCGCTCTGGGGAACGGAGCAGACGCCATCGATTAAGGTAGAACACAGATTTTAAGGAGGGTTTCTATTCCCCATAATGCGCACACACACGCACGCCTTACCCAGTACAAAGACTTTGGCCTGTGCAGTTAATCTTCCTGCTTCAGTTCGACTTTCGCAGCTGTACACGTGGCCATCGTACACCTCCACACTGTTGATGCGGAGTGTCCCGTTGGGAAACTGCTTGAAACGCGCATCCTGTCCCAGAAAGTGAGAGGCGGGGTGAGGGGCGGGGCGAAGAGACGCGGTGTGGGACCGCCCATCTAGCATTTACATTTTCAGCATTTGGCGGATGCTCTTATGCAGAGCGACTTAAAGTGCTTCTGTCATCTAGAGTGTATCCTAGCCAGATTAGAGTAGATTAGAGTCCAAGATACCAATGAACTAGGATACTGTTGAAATACAGGGATCGCTGCTGATGCCTAGAAGTGCAAAAAAGCTTAAACTCTACATTAGACAACGATGAGATCAATAACCAATAATATCAAAGAACACGTACTAGAGTTTCAGTTAGTCAACATAGGAGTAGGGTTAGTGCTCATTTAAATATTCCACAAATGGATGGGTCTTCAGTCTGCGTTTCAAGACTGCAAGGGACTCTGCAGTGGAAATTTGTTCCACCATCTGGGAGCCAAGACAGAGAATAGTCTCAATGTTTCTCTTCCACTGTCTTCTAACACTAATCCAACCCTAACTGTTAAGCCTAACCCCTATCCTCTAACCACCTTCTATCACAGACTCCTCACATTACTGGTTCATATCAAACTTGCATATCGTCCATGACACAGCAGTACTGCACCATCATCTACGACGCAGCAGTACTGCACCATCATCTACGACGCAGCAGTACTGCACCATCATCTACGACACAACAGTAATCTATTGTCTCCTGAGTTATTCTCAGGGTAGGGACAGAGTACATCTGACATGCTCCCACTCACCTCAACACTGATTGGCTGCATGTTGCGGTACCATGTGACTTCCGGGTCAGGCGTAGCACGTGTCTCACAGTGTAAATACCCAGAATGCCCTTCTTCCATTTGAGTGTCCTTGGGCTTCTGAACCCATTCAGGTGCAGCTAGTGATGAAAGCATCATCAGAGCCACATGGAAAAGCCAAAACAATAACAAGACTGTCAATCTGAACTCTGCAAAGCACTGCACAAGTATCCTGTGCTACAGAGATGTATTCCTGTCAGGACTGAGAGAACTCACTGGCCACGGTCACCGTGAGCTCATGTTTCCTCTGGCCTGCTTTATTCTGGGCAAAGCAGGTGTAGGTGCCCGAGTCCTCTCCCTTTGTGGGTCTGAACATGAGGTCCAGCCCGTCCTGGTAGACCCGGCCTGTCGTAGGCACGCGCTGGCCCGCGTGCTCCCACCACACCTCCGGCTCCGGGTGCCCGCGGGGTGGCCGGCACGACACCCGCTCCAGGGAGTCTGCCGTGAAGACCCGGGACTGCCGTGCCTGCATGTCCTCGATCTCTGTCGTCAAGAAAGCGCGCAGGTTACAGACAGTGGCACAAAGGCTGCTGATGTTTTTGGACCAAAACAGACAGATAAACCCAACAGACAGAAAAACGCAAAGCTGGACTGTCATTGATGTTCCATGTTAGTGGTTATGAGTGTGTGTGTGTGTGTGTGTGTGTGTGTCTATGAGTGTGTCTATGTGTCTTACCAGCTATTCTTAGAAAAGCCTCCAGCGAGACGGGAGGGCCCCGGAGTCCCTGCGCCACACACCTGTAGCGGCCGGTATTGCGCTGCTTTACCTGGCTGATCACGAGTGAGCCGTTGCTCAGGAGGAAGACGCTGTGGAAACAGCAGCCGTCAGCATGCGGACCAGAGGCACGCGAGGACGGAACCCTCTCCATTTAAGCGCACGCACCGGCTCTTGTTGGAGACGAGCTCCTTCTCGTGGTACCACTCCACGGTGGGTGGGGGCTCAGCGGTAAAGCGGCAGTGGAACTGGGCCTCCTCGTTCTTCTGCACCACCAGGTCCTCGGGCTTCACCACGGGCCGCGGGAAACTCTTATCTACAGCAGGAGACACGACGCATCGCTAACTCACGTTTCCCCCAAAATCCTTCCCAAGTTTTACCACCTCGGTCTCCAATCCGTGTGGGATCACAAAAACAGGCTTCGTTTGGAGAAATCAGACTTCTCATTCCACCAGCACCTGTGCTAACCTTATGTGCGCACGTAGACAAGCAACCGGCACACACCCGCACGCACGTACCTATGATGTTAAGAGTGAAGTTGGTGGCACTGCACACTTGGCCTGCTGTGTTTTTGCCACAGCAGTAATAGACTCCGTTGTGGTCCGGGCTGGCGCTCGGCAGGGACAGCGTGCGGTTCTTGTTGTTCGTCTTCTCTGACATCAGCAGCCCATCTCTGTACCATCGACTCGTGGGCCTGAGGGGTCCAGGAACAGATCCACGATGAGCAGTCACAAATCTCCACGTTCGTTCAGGACAGTTGGTGGTCATTTCTCCCCCCTAGTTTCAGACTAATCCGCACTACTGAATTAAATCAGGTTTCATCTCATCACAGAGACAAGAACCTGCCTTTAACTTTATACTTTAAAACTGACTTTGAGGTAAATAAAGCATACTTCTAGCCATGTTTAAAGTTAAAACTAAATTTAAAATTCCTAAATCACAGATTTCTTACATCAGTCAGGGAAAAAAATAAAACAAAAAACAAAAAAAAAACCCAAAACCACACCACTTCCTAGGTTTTTGTTATTTGTTTCTTACAGGTCTCATCACAAACACACACTCACTAACACGGAAGATGTGCGATTTAGGCAGTGATTTCTGAAAAGTGGTTCTGACCAATTTGATGGTCACTAATAGTCAAAAGCTTCTGCAAATGCGGAATTCCTCACCGGGGGTGCCCATCGATGTTACAGCGCAAGATCACGGGTGAAGAGCTCACAATCTGTGCCTCTGAGGCTGGACTCTGAAGAGTTACTCCACCACTCTCCAACCCTGGAGGAGGTGGAGCAGGGAGTTATAAAGAGAGTGAGAGAAGACGTGGGGGTTGGGCGTGCGTGCGTGTATGTGTGTGTGAGAGAGAGAAAAAAGTCAGATAAAATCCTCATGGTTACTTTATCATCAAGACATGCCTGAAACAGTTGAAACCTTAGTCGCTCATTATCAGACTTAGACTGAGCTGCTGGCACCATGTGGTCACGCATTGCGCCCGCCGTAAAAACATGCCCTGCTTTTCAGCCGACCTTCCCAGTTATCCGACACAAGCAGCCAGACGCTGCATTTCAGGCAATTAATCTTGGCGAGAGACGAAGGGCATTTGTCCATGCCTTTCGTTTAACATGGTTCCTGGCTAAAAGTGGGCGTGAACCGTGATTTGTTTCAGGGTGGGGTCCGGCACAAACAAGCATTCAACTCACATTTGATGTTGAAATACGCCTCGCTCGTGTGTTCCTCTTCTCCCGTGAGGTTTTTGGTGGCCACACACTGGAAGCTGCCGGAGTCCAGGGTCCGGTCGATGGCTGTGAACTTGAGGTTGCCTCCCTCCTGGTAGCGGCGTTCCGAGTGCGAGAGCGCCTGGCCGTTCTGCAGCCAGGTGTAAGACACGCCCTCCGGGTCGCTCACCTCACACCGCAGCATGGCGCTGCGGCCATGCAGTGCATCCTGGGATGTGGGCTCCTTTGTGAAGTAGAAGGATGCAGACTGCGTGCAAAGTGCTACAGAGAGAGAGAGAGAGAGAGAGAGAGAGAGAACAATAAAAGATACTCTAATCAGAATACAGCATCAAATGCTGTGTCAGTACCAGGCCCTGTACCCACACCAGCACAGTGCGGTCAGGCTCAGAGTCCTTGTGATCTCGGGTATTGCGTTGCTAAAGCTGCCGTACCCCGGGGCAATAGCTCCCCTCCCTCCGCTCACCTCCACACACAGGCTGACTTATGTGAAAGCAGCTGTTAGTGGAAGGCCAGATGAGCAGGTGGCGTGCAGACAAGGGTCCTGCTACAGGGCTGACGCATACACGCTGCTCCATTACGCTCCTCCAGGAGGGTTCCATCTTCTACCCGCACAGCCGGGAATCCGCTGGAATATTACAGCTGACATCCTTCTCCACTGGGTTACGCTCCAGATCATCTAGATTAATGTGCGGATATGAACCTACCGCTATAACTCTGACTCTGACTCTCCAACTCTGACTGACTGACTTGTGTAAAATTTCAGATGTTCATGCAAACAAGGGGTTTTTTGGTACATGCCTCTAAAGGAATTTAAATTCAGTGGCCAGGGTCCTTATTTTGACATTTTATTTTTATTTTGCATAGTTCTGTGAACATCTGCTCATTCGGTTAGAGATCAAAACATTGCCAAACTGGCGGGTCGTCTTCTCGGGTCGTTCATTTTTGACGTGCAAGAGGTCACATGTTCTGGTGTTTCTTTGTTTCATTTGGATGTATGCCAGCATTCTGTCAGACTGAAAATGTGCTATAATCTTTTCAAGTGGCATATATAATTTGTAGTTCGTGATATTTTTGTCTATAATTAAATGCGGTGCTTTCCACATTTTAACCAACCATAGATTAGACCGTTTGTATAAATTAAATGGTTTAATAAAGATTCCATTAAAACAGTCATGCGGGATGGTATGGAATAGAAAATAAAATGCTAATTTTCTTACCATAATTCTCAAATCTATTTTTTGGGATATATGATAATATTGTTTAGCTGCCCATGATTGCTGGGGGAAATACACCTAAAGGACAGACAAAAGGCCCCAAACAAGCAAAATACAGTAACCCTTAGAAACCATACTTCACGTCCAAGGCCCAGATCCTTCTCAGTCAGTTGTTTGCCGCGCTGCCGAACGATTTAACAATCCAACACAGCTTGCCTTTGCACCGAAACAAAATGAGGTATGAATGTCTGACATCTCTAATCTCTGGCTTCTTCATCTGCCCACGGCATGAGGCTTCCATTCACATGGACGCCACTTGCTGACACAAAGACATCAGTCCGTCCCACTCCAGTGAGCACAGCTAGCGCTCACACACAAAAGCTCTGCGCAGGGAACAGGAAGCATGCTGTGGCGTGCCTGCACATCACGCAGGCGCCGAGTGAAACCACCGTGGAGGCGCTACTGCTGTTCGGTTAGAGCGTGTGGTGGCATAATACCTCCTGTCCATCATTCCCGGGTTTCAGGGAACAAACGAGCAGTCGCGTCATTACGTTAGAGACGGTGTGACCTGTCACAGAACCATAAATGCCTAAATGGGTCAACACTTTCCTGCTGAAGGTTAAATCAAGGCTTAAAAGAACAGAACAGAGGAACAGAACATTGACAACAGAGGCAACACGTTTTAGAGGTCACATACGGAGGTCTGGGCAGGTCAGGGAGCTTTGCAGATGCCCTCTGCTGGGATACACGTGGCTGGTCTCAGATCAGCATTTGTAATTGAGCCAGACAATGACAGCAGCACATCGGTGTACCCCGGACGCACACGCCAGTTACGCAGGCATTAAAAGAGCAAGCACAAAAAGTCTCCACCATTACCCCTGTATCTATGCTTCCAGAAACCTCTGCTTAGTTTCATGATTACCCATAAAATAAAGTCTCGACACTGCATCAGCTCTGTGGAGGTCCAACATCCTACCGTTCCTTCCAGTCCGTAACTCCACAGTCCAAAAGTGCATGCAAACCGAATCAAATCAAATTTTTTTAATATAGCACTTTTTACAACAGACGTCACAAAGCAGCTTTACGAATGTCCGAGTCCAAGCCACCAGTGATCAAGCCAGGGCAGTGGCAAGAAAAATCTCCCTAGAACATGAGGAAGAAACCTTGATAGGAACCAAGACAAAACATTTAACCACAAGCTGATAAGGCATTGGGCAACAGGAAAACAAACAGAAACCTTAATCTGGCGATTACATGACTCCACATTAGAAAAAGATTTGGCCCACCAAGCTACAGCGCATTACAAAAGGGTCACGGCTACCGTGTCTCTCAAACTCGTCTTTCTAACTAAAACTTGCTGCTGTACTGGCATATTTCTTGTGAGAACAATAGGGAGATCGAAGCTCCAAAAGTCACGCTTGCTGTCAGCACAAAGTGGACTCCATGGAGACGTTTCTGGGACAAAAAAAAAAAAAAAGACAGCACTCACTGGGCCTTTCCTTCAGATGTGGAGGTTAAATGAGGGAACCCGCCGAGCTATAATTATTAGTCACATATACAGCAAAATTCTGCACAACTTGTCACCATTTTAGCATTCTAATCTAACAATCTCCAATGTGCATCTCTAATAAGGTTGTGAAGCTGTGTGTCTATGTAGGCCTACCAGTGCACAGATTACCTAGATTATGTTTTTTAAAAAAACTTACTTTGCTTGCCCATACAAGCAGGTCCCCAAGGAGAGAGACTGAGTGCTGAGAGTCGTTCTGTCTGCAAAACCCATATTCTGTGTGGAGCCTCCCCACTTGCCATAACCCTGACCACATACAAAGACTTGCTTTCATGCAGGGAGGCAAAGCAGCCTTGGGCAAGACTTTCTAAAGGGTGTCTGTAGTTCAGTGGGGGCCCCAACTTTGGAAAACTCAGAATCTTCCATCAGGCATGAAAAAAACCCAAAACAAAACAAACAAACAAACAAAAACCCCCACAGACTTTCAGCACAGGCACGATGGGACTTAAAAGCATCAAAAATGATCCACGTATGACCGTTTATAAACCTTTGAACAAAACACGCAAAACACCACGAACCTAAACTGTAATAACTAGTAGCTCAGAACAAAAATCAAGCTAGTGCCATTAAAAACGTGCCCTTAAAATAACTGCATTTTAGAGTGAAGGGCTCTGTATTCATTTACAGTTGTTTCTTAGCCATTTTTAAGCAAAATAACTCGATCATTTGGTGCTATTCAGAGGACCGAGCTGCATTTGCACCAGTTCTTACTGGAACTGAGGATGCGTCGTCAACGGAGGCTGTTGGACAACGGCACTAAGCAATAGTAAGGTGACGGAGCGCTTAGATCACCCGCACACAGATTACCTGTGAGCATTTGCGCTGTTGCTACAGAGGCTTGCTTTTATCCAAAAAGCAAGCACGGGTCAACTATTGGTAATAAGAATAAATGTACGCGTCATGGGTGACGAACGCACAACAAAAAAGGAGGAAGAAAGCATAATGAAAAGGTAAAATTAATTGAGAAATTCTACTAAACAAATATTACAAACAGTGTTTATATAATTAATAGAACAAATGTAATACGTCATGGAAATATAAAAACACTACATTAGCCTACATGTAGTCGACCTCCCGTCACCGTTAGCACTGAAAAGCCTGCTGTTCTCTGGTTCCAGCTGCGAACAAACTTTTTGGGTTCCAGAAACTATTTTTGGTGGAAATGTGCCAAGTGGTACAAAATTAGGTGCACAAACTGGAAGGCAACCTGTTCCACGCTGGCTGAAAAGGGCTCCCTGTTTAAAACTAGTCAGACACGTGATTTCCCTACTCCACTCTAACCCAACCTCTACTCGATTGCACTACTCCACTCCAACCCAACATCCACTACTCTACTAAACTTGCATCAAAGATATTTAACAAGCCTTCTCTAAGTTTGTGTTATACTCTGTCAGGATTTGAATTATTATTATCTAGTGAAGTGAAAGTGCTTCAAATCATCTTTACTGAAGATTACGAAGATTCCATAAACGCACACCATGCCTGTGTCCACTATTCAATTCCAATATATATGTTTGTTTGTTTTTAATTCGTTTTATAGTTATCTACATAAGAAGATAAGAATTGTGCCGCACTTTGACATCTGCTGTCTTAAATGAAGAAAAAAATGACAACAAAAAATTTAAAACAACGCTGGCTCAATTAGCCAGCAGCACACATGCAAGGATCAGCCAAAACACCACAGAACAGATGATCAACTCTATTGATTATCTGATCATCTCGTACAGTGGCACCCCTTGAGGGCTGGGACGTGTTAGACGGTGAGGGAACCGTCAGTTGACTGAAGATGATGTGTTAGAAGCAGGAAAAATAATCAAACGTAACAATCTGAGCTACTTGGACAAAAGCCCCAACTGTGATGGGTAGACGACCGGGTCAGAGTGTCCACAACACAGCAGTTCTGATGTGGTGTCACAGTATGCAGTGGTTGGTACCTACCAAAAGGTGGCCGAAGGAAGAACACCCAGTGACCCAGTGACATGGTCACAGGAGCCCAAGGGCCACTGATATGTGTGCAGAGTGAAGGCCAGTCTGACTGGTTCGATCCCAAAGAACAGCTACTGTAGTACAAGTTGCTGAAAAACGTTTGCTATGACACAAAGCTATTAGAACACACAGTGCATCACAGCTTGCTGTGTGTGGGCCTGTGTGACTGCAGACTGGCCAGATTCTATTAGTTGCTGACCACTGTCCACTGCTACAATAGAAACGTGAGCATCAGAACTGGACTGTGGAGCACTGGAAGAAGGTGGCCTGGTCTGAGGAATCACAGTGGTTTCTTTTACGTCATGTGGATGACCACATATGTTTGTATTGTTTGCTTGGGAAGAGAAGGCACCAGGATGCAGTATGGGAAGAAGTCAAGTCAGCAGAGGTTTTGATGCTTTGGACAACGTTCTCCTGGGACACCTTGGGTCCTGGAATTCATTTGGATGTTACTTTGACATGTACCAGCTGTTTGCTTCCCTGTGGGGACCTCACTTCTGAAACCACCAGCCTAGACCCCTGCCTGCGGCCAGGCCGTCCTCGGGGCAAGTCACTGCCTGCCAAGTCCAGGTCCATCTTGGGCAGGACGTGAACTGTTTCCCCAGCTGCTCCATCAGGCACAGCAGTCACGTTCACATGGACACGGCTAGACAGGTGTCTCTCTGCAGGCCTTTGATACGCATATCAGACGCAAAAGACAATGGAGACCTGCTCACAAACACACAGGTCCTTCTTCATTATGGGCAACTGGCAGGGGGCAGTGCTTAGATTGGAGCAGGGCTGGCACATATTCCGGGTGGCATGGTGGGGCTGTGGGTGGAACAGGACGACGCATGCTAGGACCTACCCCTTTCCAAACGCCTGGAGCTTAGTACTGCTTTCACCAAGATTACCATGTAGTCTTTTTTGTTCATTCTGTATCCATTGCCCAGCACAAATTTTTTAATCTTTCAGAATTTATCACATCACTTTTGGGGCTAATTCTTCAGCAAAAGGTCCCTAATTCCGCAGCACTACAGGGGTTTAAAACGACACCCCCACCCCCCACCCACGTGAGAACATGCAGCATTCCTGCAATGCTCGTGCAACTACAGAAAATAAAATACTATTGTTATTCACTCACACGAAAGCCAACTTTCACACTGCACTAAGTGCTGCATAACTGTAACGTTACTCACTCACACTTTCTCGACTTCCTTCCACACTCATGGATAATTTGTAGATACAGTGTGAGGTGGGGTTTCACACCACACACACACACTCCACAGGAGTTCTACACTATATCTCTGCACAGTGTGAAAGCTGGAATGTGATACAATTAGACGCTTCTCAACACTGGAGCACTGGTGAGCAGATGTTGGTCTCTCACAACACCCTCCCCAATACACCAACAACAATGTGTGTTGGCCTCTGACTCTACCTAACACATTACAGCCCTACACACACACACACACACACACACACACACACACACACACACACACACACACACACACACACCAACAAAACACTTTTACTCCGAAAAATGGTTCTAAATTTTAGCTTCACTCTCGCTAATACACTTCCATCAAATTTACTTAAAGGATGTGCGTTATCCATAAACAAATATTACTTGCCATTCCCTAGAGTACATTACCTTCCAGAGAAAGCAAGTTTTGATTCCATTTTCCAACTGAAGAGTTTTTTCATGGTTTATAAGCATTCACAGTTGTAATCAGTATTAAAAAAAGATGAGGTCAACTGAAGCATAGAGACCCTACAAGATCGCTTATGTTCTAAGCAGCAGAAACATGAACTGTGTAACTGTGTAACAGTGTAACTGTGAACTTGGCCAGTAATTGACTTTTGGTCTCAATACAGGTTCAAAGACAGCGATCTGGCTTCAGATGAATGTATCTCTGGAACAGCATGCTGTACCAACATAAGTGGAGCTCGGGAAAACCCCCATTCCTGACATTCCTGGAAGTGAGGTCGATATGGAGCCACCTCGGCGTTTTAGGCTGGACCTCTACAGTTCATCACTTCTTAGACCAGCACAATCTATGTCCATGCATACATTACAGACAACAAGGATCAACAAGACCAATGAAACCTCTGACCTCAAAGAAATTTGAGAACCTACCATATAACTCCAGATTATCACAAAGAAGAAGCAAGTGAAAATTTCATTAATCTGACAACGTGCTAGATTCATGTACAACATTAAAAACAGTAAACACACTGGTGACCATAATCCTGCACTAAAAAGGAACATTCTAAAAATACAACCCTTAAGAAACACAACTCACCATCAAAAGGTGATATCTCAAAAGGATTTTATTAAGGCTGTAACAAATGTAAGCTAACTAAATCAACTATATATAGTTTACTTTACGATTTCCTTGACTAAACTAGAATTTATGCAGTACATCTGAGCATATCTTACAATACCTGAGAGCAGAGGATATTTTCAAATAATCATGGAGTTAACAGAGCCAGCTGCTTTCTGTAAAGAACTCTTCAGCTTGAAGAGTGTGTGAGGCTGTGGTGTTTATTGTGAAGTGAGTCAGCTACAATCCATGTGAAACTTTAATGGTTTGACACAGGACATCCTGTGTATAATTAAAATAATGACAATTGGTTCCAAGAACTTGATATTGAAGTCAACTGCATCCTTGTGTAAACGTGACACTTGGGAATAACATTTACAACATTTCAGCCTAACCGATCCTAACCATCCCTGAGACCACTTTGGGAATGTTTTGCCGTTATCATTTCTAACATCACGTTTTCCCACCATAAAAAATGTAAACGGATATAATAAATAGACGAATACAGATGCCAAAAGTTGGGATTGAGCAATATATTTACATTTTCAACAGATTCAATATTTTTTAATTGATCATTATGAAAAAGTTAATGTTACAGCATTAACATGATCTCAAAGGTACAGGGTGTGTGTGTGTGAGGGAGAGAGAGAGAGAGGGAACAAAGTGTGAGGTAGGTCAGAGACAGTATGATGCTGCCTGATTAGCATTGGTCTGTTAGACTCCTGGTCATTCCTTCTTTATGCATCAGTCATTAAGGTGTTTGAATAAATTATGATATGCATAACCAACCTGGCACTTCGGGTCAAATTTATCAACAGATCATCTTAAATGCACATCACCCACGCCTAAAAAAAGGACCAAATTGTCATTCCAGTCATTTCTACTGAGTTGCACCTTTACTTGACCATTGTGAAGATGCCTTTTTCCCAGACGTGAGCGAATTAGCATTACAAAGGCATGACATGCCCCCCAGTGTTACTGAACATCAAGCAGACCCCTCGAGTACCTGTGAAGTGGCTCCGTTCACCATCCTTTTATCTCTCAGGAACCCATATAAATGCTGCACCTTTTCCTCAACAGGGTCTAAAGGAAACCCCCCCCCCCCCCCCCACACACACACACACACACACCCCACTTACCTCCCTGCTTACCTGTGCCCCGTGGGACGCATCAGGCAGGAAACACTCACTGAAAGGCGCAGAGCGATTGCGCTCGCGACCATCCCCCGCCCAAAAGCAAGACCGAATTCACGAGTTCGCTCGTGAGGGACGGCAGCGCCGGTACAGACGTGCTCACGCACACGACTCTCAAACCATCCATTGCTTGCTTTGAAACTTCTACTCAGCTCGGTCACAATCTCATTTTCTCATTTTACATATCAGAAACGTTGCGGGTGAAGGCGAATCCACGAACTTGAGAGGGAAAAGTGTTTTAATTCCGCACTGCAGTTTGTAAAGAAAAGGGAAAAACACATCAAACAAGCCACGAATTAAGACTCGGTCTCCTCGAGTGTTAATACACTTCAGAGCAGTCACACCATTACTTGGATAACAGCCTTAAACTGTGTAGTTTGCTCCATTGTTCACTGAAGGATTATCACGGGGGGAACCACCAAACGGAGCAACACGGAGTCGCGT
The DNA here is from genome assembly GCF_041902795.1 of Electrophorus electricus. Taxonomy (NCBI): domain Eukaryota; kingdom Metazoa; phylum Chordata; class Actinopteri; order Gymnotiformes; family Gymnotidae; genus Electrophorus; species Electrophorus electricus. The sequence goes on from NC_137522.1 coordinate 2,823,977, forward strand.
GTGTTCCGCACTGCTGCCTAAACCCGGTGGCTTCGTGAACACACGCAGTCTGGGATCAGTTGCTATGTCGCCCAACAACATTCATTCATGGACCCTCACTTCAAGACCCCGGGAGACAGGTCCATGTTTGCGCACGGTAGCGGCGCACAGGCTGAACTCCACACACACACACACACACGGCTTTGGTTCTTACCTTTACAAAGAAGCGTGACCATAACGAAAGCTGCCTTCCTCAGCGGCACCGATTTTCCACTGCTGCCACGAAGCGGCGGCTCCGTTTCTCCGGCCGGCATGGTCATGGTTTTAACTTCGCCGAAGGCGAAAGGAAACACGACGGTGTGACAGTTTAAATACACTAACACGCGTGTACGGGCTGCGACTGACCCGTCGGTATCAGATCGATAATAATCCACTTTTCTCGGCGAACCCCCTCAGTCGAATAGTCACGACGACGCGGAGCAAGTTGTCCGAGACGGGCGAGTGTTAACAGCCCAAGTTCTGCGGGGCTGCGGATGCGGGAGGACGCGGCGCTGGCGTCATTATAACTTTACTCGCAGCCACACAAAGGATCCGCTCCGCACGCGCGACCCTCGCGGGACGTTCTCCGCGAGGAGCAGCGCGTGCACGTTCGCGTACCGCGCTCCCCCTCCCCCTCCGGTAGCTGCTCGCGCTGTGGTCCCTTTCGGCCTGAGTGGTTTCCGGTACTCGGTACCAGCGAAGTTTGGCCGTGGGGAGGTGGAGACTGGCCCGGTGGTTCAGCCTGTGTTAGACTGCCTGTGTTGGTCTTGCTTGCGGTTTTGAGTAACACGTTCTTCAGCACAGTGAAAAGAAGCGACTAAAGATCGGATTTCACTTTACCGAGAGACCGGGGAGACAAACGCGCCTTAAGAAGTCAACATAACGTATCTGAAGTTACATAATCCGTTATATCCACAATGTCAACACTGAAACGTTATACATCTTTAAAACTGTTATTATACGCATAGCCTGTTTTCTACTTTACAGTAGACTAGCACTGTATTAGACTGAAATAAGCTCGCCAAGTGCAGTTTAGAAAGTATGTAAATAAGCATGCTTACTACACACTACTACTATAAAGTATATACTATATAGTACGGGTTACGAGAGTTAGTACAAAATATTAACACAGGAAGTAGACAGCTTCTGTGTCCCAGAGGTTGTAACTTGCTACACAGATCCACACAACATCTGCCAGGCTAATGGTGACAGAATGGAGCGAGAAGGGGCAGACGACGACCACCATTGTCAGGCTCCAGAGCAGGCATCTGAGTGTGGAGCTGAAGAGACGGACAGGGTGGCTAGAATGTTTAACATACCCATGCAATTATATCACACGTCCGAACTTAAGAGTGCAAACAGCTGTCTGAAACATTTTACCTTAAACATTTTACTTCTTGTTTTTGTTGTTATTCTTAATACTATTCTGTTTAGTGCTTCTAAAATATTCTATATAATGACAGAGTCTTATATGAGCACACCAAAAGCATTGTGTTTTAGCCCTACACAGTCTAAATTAAGTTTTTTTCAGCACACTTTCCAGAGCTATTTGACCATATACATTCACAGTACATCTACATAAATGGAAACGTATGATTTGTCAGCTTCCATAGACATCTGTGGTTTATCATGCATCTATACCATGCATTCATGGTGTACAAAAAGTATACCTTTCTGTAATTTGTAAGAGCACAACTTGAGGACTGTTCACATGAACGTAAAACTGTAAAACCAAAGGACTTGCGATTTGGGGATTTACCTCACTCTAACATTTCTTAATACTACTAACTGAACAATATACATATAGTGTATGAGTACACTTAGAATATCCTAAAATTACTATTGGGTTTACATAATTTGTTCATTTTGCATGGTGTAAGACCTTTTCCCTTTCTAAAGACAGCATTCTGGAAAATCCAAAGGTGATGTAGGATTTAAATAAAGAGCATCCAACCTATGCAAAGCATGAGCTGTTTCTTAGTTGCAGCTTATTAGATCACCACACCATTTTACTATTGTGATTTTGATGTGTACTTATTAGGTACTCCCGGCACTATATCGGCTTATGTGTTGTATAAAACACATATTTACATTATTTGAACTGCAAGTCTCCACTTGAATCTTCACAGTTTTGCCCAAATGAACAATTGCTGTTTCTCTCTGGTACTATAGGTGGTTGGGGGACTTAATGATAAAGGTGTGTGTTGTGGGCTTAATGATGAGGGTGTGTGTTGGGGACTTAATGGTGAGTGTGTGTTGTGGGCTTAATGATAAGGGTGTGTGTTGGGGATTTAATTCTGAGTGTGTGTGTTGTGGGCTTAATGATGAGGGTGTGTATTGGGGATTTAATGCTGAGTGTGTGTGCTGGGGACTTAATGATGAGGGTGTGTGTTGGTGTGTCGTAGGGTCTATAGTGCAGTGGTCTTAGGGGGTTCTGTGGATGAACCAGATCTCATTTCGACGGGTCGGTACCCCAGGGTTCTTGTAAACGGCCACCATGCATGTGTCTCGGGGGAACGTCTTGAGAATTGCTCAGTAGCTCCCACAGCAGGTCAATCTGCCGTGAGATGGTGGTAGCGCTGAATAAAACCCTGACAGAGAGACGAGCTGGCATCGCTCTGCTCCATGTCTCAGCACTTAACAATTATGTGAAATCCTCAGAACTTATGGGCTTCTCATCACAAGAATCTTACCACACAAGTTTTGATGATCATGCAACTTTGCATCCCCAGATAAAACAAGATTTGCTGGACTGATATTCACAGAAAAGCCTCAACTGACATGAAGAAAAATTGCGACTGATATTTTTGGCACTTGCTTGACATTAAGAAATAAGTCTTGGTAAAACAAAAAGCTAATATGTGGTAGACCTATTCATGTGTGGTAGACCTATATATAAATAACACCGGGCAGAAAAACACTTTCCTTGGTAGGCCTACTATATACAAAGATATGTGAGCATAATCGGTTCTAAACTATTTGTTCTAAGCAGACAGCTAAAAGCAATCTGGTAGATCACGTTTGCTAAATGCCATACCTGTAAGTATAAATATAATGAGTAAAAAACCCCAAAACATTTGGATTCAATCTGCAGAAATTCATCAGCAGCTGTTTTCTTTGCTCTGGGTCTCTCCTACTTAGTGTGTGTGTTATATTTAAAGGCTAAGCATCAGCAGTGAGAGCTGAGTTTCTAACTTGTGATTATTGATAGTTAGAAAACATGTTTTTTACAAACTCAAGGAATATGGCTTAAAATGTGTATTGCCTCACCCGCTGTCTTTGGAATCTCATAAACATCAACTGTGTGTCGTCGATGGTGGACAGCAACTCTAGACACATATGATTAACCTTCCAAAAACACATATTAGACCACAAAAGCAAATGCATGAGCTAGCTTAGGGAATACATTGGTTATTAGCAAAAGGAAGCACTGGAAAATTCACAGTTCAAGTAAAAGCGAATTTTTGAGCTCGTAAATGTACCCGAGTAAGAGTATAAAGTACACTCTTTTAAAACAGCTATTAAAAGCACAATTTGTTCAGAAAGGTACTTAAGTAAATGTAATGCGTTACTATCCACCCCTACAAATAACTGTAATTAAAGTCAAGGATAATAGGTAGTTTGTTCCTGATTTTATTTGAACGCATCATGCAATGACATCTAACGGCATGTAAACATCTTTTATAATAGGTCAATGAAAAGGTGAAATAAATTACATGCATAGTCATAGGTCATGTGATTGTGGGATATGGTATAAATCTAATATATATATATATATATATATATATATATATATATATATATATATATATATATATATAAATCTAATATATAAATCTTTTCCGCATGTTAGAATATTCCTGCACAGTGCATCCAGCATTTTGTAGAATCCACAGCCAGGTTAATTCCTGCTGGCCAGAACGCCAGTGTAGACATACACACTACTAGGTACATTGAGAACATTGAGGGTGTATGCTCTGCTTTACATTCCAAGAGATTCTAGATTACTATTTCATTACTAATAAAGGATGGATTAAACTTTCCAGGACTGTAAAGTCCAAACAAAACAGTAGTAATTTAAAAGAGTACTTGGAAAAAATTGTGAGAGTGTGACTATGAATGAGTGTGTGTGTGTGTGTGTGTGATTTTTACAGGTTAGTGCTAGTTCCCAGCTCCGATGTGCTGGAGCTCAGAGATCGAGTGTCTCTCAGCCTCCTGCCTGTCCCCATGCTCTGCACACATAGAAATTACAGTTGAGGATGCACATGCACCAGCACACATGCATCATGCACACCTGCACATGCACCAGCACAAATGCACAAGCATTCCCTCAATATTAGTTAATATTAGCCTTCGGTACCTGCATGGATTCATCATCATTTCCACTTCTGTTGAGGTAATTCAGTGAGAGAGCCCTCTTCATGCTAGAAAAAACATTTCATTACTGGAGTAATTTGTCATTTTTATAATCATGTTTAACATGGGTCTTAGATGCTTTCACACAAAAAAATGTATGTTTGCTTAAAGAATTACATTTAGTATTTGTGTATCTTGGGGATTGTATTCTTGTGTGTGTGTGTGTGTGTGTGTGTGTATGTGTGTGCATTACTGGGAATTGTGTGATTGTGTGTGTTTGTATTACTGGGGATTGTGTAATTGTTTGTGTGTATTACTGGGGATTGTGTGTATTCCTGGGAATTGTGTGATTGTGTGTTTGTATTACTGGGAATTGTGTGATTGTGTGTTTGTATTACTGGGGATTGTGTGATTGTGTGTTTGTATTACTGAGGATTGTGTAATTGTTTGTGTGTATTACTGGGGATTGTGTGATTGTGTGTATTACTGGGAATTGTGTGATTGTGTGTTTGTATTACTGGGGATTGTGTGATTGTGTGTTTGTATTACTGAGGATTGTGTAATTGTTTGTGTGTATTACTGGGGATTGTGTGATTGTGTGTATTACTGAGGATTGTGTAATTGTTTGTGTGTATTACTGGGGATTGTGTGATTGTGTGTATTACTGGGAATTGTGTGATTGTGTGTTTGTATTACTGAGGATTGTGTGATTGTTTGTGTGCATTACTGGGAATTGTGTGATTGTGTGCATTACTGGGAATTGTGTGATTGTGTGTATTACTGGGAATTGTGTGATTGTGTGTATTACTGGGGATTGTGTGATTGTGTATTTGTATTACTGGGGATTGTGTGATTGTTTGTGTGTATCACTGGGAATTGTGTGATTGTGTGTATTACTGGGAATTGTGTGATTGTGTGTATTACTGGGGATTGTGTGATTGTGTATTTGTATTACTGAGGATTGTGTGATTGTTTGTGTGTATCACTGGGAATTGTGTGATTATTTGTTTGTATTACTTGGGATTGTGCGCGTCCTGTAGTATTGTTTCCTGCAGTTTCTTCACCAATATCTCGCTGCTTCTACGCAGCACCTCTCGCATTCTCCCCAGTGAGCCACGTGTTCGTAGAGGACCACCCTGCACACGCAAACACAGCAGCACTACTGCCCCTGCTGACATCCACACAAGCTACAGCAGTATCCACTTTGAATATGGACACAGTAAACAGAGTCAACTCAGACAGACCACATTCACAGCTCACATAAACAACAATCCAGTGTTGCAGAAAGCACTTTGAGCAAGACGGTAAGCAGAATAATTTGGACGTTCATTTTTGCCTCAGTAGGAACAGTGTGCCTTTGACTCTGTATTCAGTTACATTTAAGATGATAGTGTATTGTGGATTCTAAGGCCACTTATGTCAAGGACATTTGCAGAAAAAAATGTGAACCCATTTATCTAGATAATAGTGGAATCACTTTTAACAGGCTTAACTATGCTTTCTATAGCAGACAATCAAGTTCTGTGCACCAGTTATGAGGTATTTTAGCCCGCTGTTCTTAAAGAATAAATAAATAAATAAAACCACCTTACATTTCTTGTATGTTTTAGGATGTCTTGCCTGAGTACATGTACTGACTGCCACACCTGTCTCCGATTGCACTACTTTTCGTAAGCGTTCACCTGGTTTATAGATTGGATTCTCATTTCTCTGATTGCTGTTCTGATTGTTCTGACTTTCCCACTTCGGCCCGAAACCTTGAAAGCGATCGTAAAACGCCACCTACATACCAGTATATAAATATAAATAAATAAACAAATAAAAATATATAAGCTAAATAAACTATCACTGCAGTATGTTTCGCAATGCAGTAGAACCGTAGGGTGTGTGTGATATTATATAATATATGAGTAACTGTACTGCGCCTTTTGGTGCAGATCCGTACAACTGAAGTGACAGATGATACCGCTGTGCAGCGAGTCATCATCAAGTGTGAACAAGAACATCTCCTTCTGTAAATTCGTTTAGCGTTAATTCATCCGTCTTCGCACCTTTTGCTTCCTCAGAGGGAAGCGCTACAACGCTTGGAAAGGAAACCTGAATAATTCAAGTTATGAGATCTACCCATGCGTTTATTCCTCAAGGACCCTGCTAGGCCGCCTTTGGCCACCAGAGGGAGACACATGGTAGCTCTACGGTAATCAGGCGCGACTAGCAGCGCCTGTCCTCCTGGTCGCTTAGTTCACGAACTCTCCCCTGTTCTCTTCGTTCCAGCAAAAGGCAAAGCTGATATTTAAGGGTAGAGCTCTCAAGAGCTGCCTCTTGGGTCTGTTTATCTCTCTTTCCCTTTAATTTTCTCCCAAAGGCCTTGTTGTGCCTGCTTCTTCTCACGATCCCCCAACCCCTTTACCAGTTTGCAGCCCTTTGCATTCTGGCTTTCATTTTCTCTTCCTCTCTTTAGCCTTTACTCCTTGAATGGGAAAGCCATCCCCCAGTTTTCCTTTTGCTTCATGGTTTCAAGTATTCCAGCCCAGTTTCAGTTCTTTATCAAGTTCCTGTGTGCCGGTTGGAGTGGAGGGTCAAACTCTGCCTGGAGTCTTTGGGTTTTCTACTTGAAGGACCTTCTCCAGCAGTTACCGTAGTTAATCAGAGTCGCCTGGCACTAGCTCCTGAGGAGCTCTGCACCAGGTTCGTGACACGAGTCGGTTACTTGGTCAGTTTACCCTGGTCTCCCTCACCGTGGTCGAGTCCTTTGTTATATGCCTTGTTTGAATTGAACAACTTATTCAATAGACTTTTATGTAAAAAAAACAAAAAAACCTCTTTGCTTTTGATACAAGTGGTAGACTATTTCACAGTGCTGTGTAAAAGGCCTCTGGAAAAATGTCTGAAATAGATGCATAGGACTCTGGTATGAGTGAACACCTGCAGTCTCTGTTTGAACAGAGTGAAGACCACTGTTCACGCAGGCAGCTGGCCTGCCAACCTCTTTAAAAGATGGAACGAAAATGTGAATTTTGTTTTATATACTGTTTATATAATTTTATGTGGAAGTATACAATCTGGTACATGGTCACTGCCACACCCATGCTGAAACAATAGATTTCACTTCCAGTCTTATTACTGTTAACTCAGACCTCCATATTTCTAGTTGCGTTTTACAGCTGGTTCAGTGCACATGTTGTGCACCACTAGACACATGATGACAGTACATGGAATGTATGCCACCACTCCAGATGTGGTTCATATATTAACACAGCCAAAACATAACCAGCATATTATCAACTGTATATCAGAGAAACCAAGAGAAGGCTTGCTGATTTCATGTCACACCTTCAGGCCATCAGAACTGAGGATTTGTTGTTTCCATTGTTCAGGCATTTTAATACTAATGGATACTGCGTTAATGACATATCTGTTTGCACTGCCAGTGGTTGCTATGGCAGCAATGAAATGAGGAAACATTTAAACATGTACTGTTATGAACATAAAACTGAATCTAAGGCAGCTTTTGAAGGCCCCCTCTATAAAACATTTAGAGATCTGCTGTTCTACACAAACATTACTAGAAGATTTCAGGAGTGTAACTGCAGTGTACTGGAGTAAAAGATGCAGGGTTATTCAAAACTGAAGTACACATGGTTTCCAAAGAAGCAGGAGAGAGGTACATCAATATAAGTGTGTGTGTGTGTGTTTGTGTGTGTATAAATGAAATAAACATACTAACCCTAACCCTAGACCTTGAAATATTTCTCTCATATTTCCAATGTAAGATAAAGCACACGTTCATATAAGAGTTCACATGGTTATGGCAATAGTCTGTCAGATCTTTATGTCCTTATTAACATATGGGAGGCATATTGCACATTAAATACCATCTTCACATGCAATAATAGTGAGCCTACAGGTTGTGTGTGAAAAGTTTGACCTTTGACCTGGTCTTTTACAGTGAGCACCAGAACACTGTTATTTACTGAGGTCATCAGTAGTAGGATGGGCGTTGTGTGTGTTCACTGAAAACAGAAATGTTCATAGCCTAACATAGTCATTATTTCAGCACCGTGTGTGTGTGTGTGCTGCTGAATACATGAAAGTTCATGAATGTGTACCTGTATTTAACCCCGAACCTTCTGTGTGTTTTTCTATTAACTGAGGTGTGTTTACTCACCACACTCCACTCCAAACTTCCCTCATCTCCGGGGTCACACTTCACACTTCGTTTCTGGGCTACATCCCTCATTGGAACTACTGCAGCTCCCTGATTTAAACACACATACCTTATACCTTCAAATGACAATACACGATTTAGGACGTATACTGACCTATTTCTGCCCGTGTGTGATTTAGGAGGTATACTGACATATTTCTGCCCATGTGTGATTTAGGAGGTATACTGACCTATTTCTGCCCGTGTATGATTTAGGAGGTATACTGACCTATTTCTGCCCGTGTATGATTTAGGAGGTATACTGACGTATTTCTGCCCGTGTGTGATTTAGGAGGTACACTGAGGTATTTCTGCCCGTGTGTGATTTAGGAGGTATACTGACATATTTCTACCCGAGTGTGATTTAGGAGGTATACTGACATATTTCTGCCCGTGTGTGATTTAGGAGGTATACTGACCTATTTCTGCCCGTGTATGATTTAGGAGGTATACTGACATATTTCTGCCCGTGTGTGATTTAGGACGTATACTGACCTATTTCTGCCCGTGTGTGATTTAGGAGGTATACTGACGTATTTCTGCCCGTGTGTGATTTAGGAGGTATACTGACCTATTTCTGCCCGTGTGTGATTTAGGAGGTATACTGACGTATTTCTGCCCGTGTGTGATTTAGGAGGTATACTGAGGTATTTCTGCCCGTGTGTGATTTAGGAGGTATACTGACATATTTCTGCCCGTGTGGGGCATTGATCCCCCTGCACCCACCTGTTTGTGAGTTCGCGTGGCACACTCCTCAAGCATGTCTGCTGCTACAGTTCTGCCTTGCTGGCGATATAGAGCTCCAAGACCACATAGGGCATTGTTAATTATGGGGCTATGTAGCATAAACACAGACACACACACACACACACACACACACACACACACACACACACACACACACATTTATGGATAAATCCGACTCCCCAAATAGCCACAGTTGAGATGCTTTACCTGTTTGATATCCTTCACATTTAAACATACCCTGCATTTGTGCCTCAGCACAAGCAAAATTATTCTGAAGGATAATGTGATGAATTCTGTATATATGGAAGGTTCTAACTGGATCCATGATGGTACAGCAATGCTCCTGCTTGTGTTTGTAGTTGCCAGTAATAAACAGATCTAATTTTACTCACCTGTTTACTGTGTTGCCTAAGGACCAGACTTTGTATTCACCAGGGGAATCCTTCTCCACACTGTCCTGACAGTGAACAGAGAATGAGAAAGTAAAAAGAACCCAAAACATTTTCAGATGTGATTCAGCAGTTTGGTGTGTATGAGACAGCTGAGGGTGTACAGTGCATCCGGAAAGTATTCACAGCGTGTCACTTTTTCCACATTTTGTTATGTTACAAATTATTTTTTTCCCTCGAAATTCACAAAGTGAATTCACAAAATGACAAAGTGAAAAAAGTTTCTTTGGAATTGTTGCAAATTTATTAAAAATAAAAAAACAAATAAATCACATGTACAGAAGTATTCACAGCCTTTGCCATGACACTCAGAATTCAGCTCAGGTGCATCCTGTTTCCATTGATCATCCTTCAGTTGTTTCGACAACTTGATTGGAGTCCACATGTGGTAAATCCAGTTGATTGGACGTGATTTAGAAAGGCACACTCCTGTCTGTATAAGGTCCCATAGTTGACAGTACATGTCAGAGCACAAACCAAGCCATGAAGTCCAAGGAATTGTCTGTAGACCTCAGAGACAGGATTGTATCGAGGCACAAATTGGGGGAAGGGTACAGAAAAACCTCTGCAGCATTGAAGGTCCCAGTGAGCACAGTGGCCTCCATCATCCGTAAATGGAAGAAGTTTGGAACCACCGGGACTCTTCCTAGAGCTGGCCGCCAAGCCAATCTAAGTGATCGGGGTAGAAGGGCCTTAATCAGGGAGGTGACCGAGAACCCAAGGGTCACTCTGACAGAGCTTCAGCGTTGCTCTGTGGAGAGAGGAGAACCTTCCAGAAGGAGAACCATTTCTGCAGCACTCCACCAATCAGGCCTGTATGGTAGAGTGGCCAGATGGAAGTCACTGCTTAGTAAAAGACACATGACGGCCCACTTGGAGTTTGTCGAAGGCACAATTCCAAACAAACGGTTTCCACTTTGTCATTATTGGGTATTGTGTGTAGACTTTTGAGGGAAAAAATGTATTTAATCCATTTTGGAATAAGGCTGTAACATAACAAAATGTGGAAAAAGTGAAGCACTGTGAATACTTTCCGGATGTACTGTATGAGATTATAAGGTCTATCTACAAACAGCTGGCTATGGTTATTTTCTTGCTGACAACATTTCTGAAATGCGGACGGGGGAATCGTCTTACTTTGTTGAGCTCCATCTCCTCTGCGTGCATCCAGATGGGTTTGTTTTCATCTGGAAGAAGACAAAAGAGAAGGAAGGAGAAACAGAAAGAAAAGGAAAAGAGAAACAGGAAAGAGAAACGGCGTTGCGAGTCTTAGTCTTTAGACACACACACAAGCAGCAAACTCACCCTCTCACAAATCTTTTTCAGTTCAGATTGGTTCCTCTTTTAATAGACTTTGGGCCAATGAATAAAGTTTCCACTGTTTCAGTGTTTACTTTCAGAAAGTTACTCTTCATCCATTGTCTATGGGTTAGAAGTACGTTTGGTGCAGACACTGATCTGAGTATTATCAGCAGAATAGTGAAAATTAAGTCCAGGACTACCAATAATCTGACAGAAGGGTGACGCACAGACAATGAAAAGTAGACGGCCAAGGACTGATCCTGGTGAAACAGCGCTGATATCGGATTTATGCTTATCAAAGGCAAAAAAGTGAAGTTTATTAGAAATATAGGATATGAAACAGGAAAGGGCAGTGTCAGTAATGCCAACAGGCAGGACATGTTATGATTGATGGTGTCAAATGCAGCTCGTAGATCCAACAGGGTTCAGGTTAACAGGAGTAGAATACTAAGAGCACCAGGATCTGCAAGGAGGAGATAATTAAGAACACGTAGAGTGGCTGTCTCGGGACTATCTCAGGGCTGTCTCAGGGCTGGGCATTGCACAGAATCCAGATGGAAAAGGTTAAAAATATCATTGTATTGTATTGTTAATCAATCCCTACATGTTGTTTATGTCACATTCTGACCCTACCATCTGAATGTCGCAGCAGAAATCTCATCAGACCAAGCAAAGTTTTTCCAGTCTTCTACTTGGTTAAATCAAGTCAAATTTATTTATATAGCGCTTTTTACAACAGATGTTGTCACAAAGCAGCTTTACAAATGTCTGAGTCCAAGCCCCCAGTGAGCAAGACAAGAGGAACAGTGGCAAGAAAAAACCTCCCTAGAGCATGAGGAAGAAACCTGGAGAGGAACCAAGACTCAAGGGGGGAGCCATCCTGCTCTGGTTGACAGCGGTCGCCAAACTGGTGTGGTCTTCTGCAGCTGTATTGCATGAGATGCTCTTCAGCATTCCTCAGTTGTACCTAGTGGTTAGTTGACTTACTGTTGCCTTTCTATTAGCTTGAACCAGTATGGCCATTCTTGTCGGACCTCTGGCATCAACGAGACGTTTTCACCCAGAGAACTGCTACTCACTGGATATATTTTCTCCTTTTCAGACCATTCTCTGGAAACCCTAGAGATGGTTGTGTGTGAAAATCCCAGTAGATCAGCAGTTCCTGAAATACTCAGACCAGCCCGTGTATCACGCACAAACCTGCCCTGTTCAATCACATAAATCACTTTTCTTCTCCATTCTGCTACATTCAGTAGGTCATCCTGGCCGTGTCTACATGCTTAAATACACTGAGCTGCTGCCATGTGATCGGATGAACAGGTAGAACAGGTGTTCTTTAATGAAGTGGTTGTGAGTGTACGTTGAATATACTCTCTTTTTATAAACCGTGTTGATGGCATGTTTTATTTTCTATTTAGTTTCCGTTTGCAGTATTTATGTTTAAGTAAAACATATGTCCCTGTCACCTCCAGCTAGTACACATAACTGTGATTTTGTCAGATTTAGGTCGTAGTTTTTTTTGTTTTTGTTTTATTTTTAAATATTTTGTTGGTCAGTGGAGGTCAACAAATGGGGGAAGTAATGACTAAAAAAGTAAGCAAGTAGCTAGATACCTAGTTAGCTAGCGAAATAGGTAAAGTTTGCTTAGTATATAGCTTTAGTATATTCAGGTGACTGTTAACCTAATACTGCTAAGTTACATTACACGCTATTCTTTATGCACTTAACTGACTAAATGTCATGATAACATTAAAGTAAAGAAACCTAGCTGGCTAGTAACTCAAGGAACCAAATCTGTCAATCTAGTTGAGTTAAACGATGGCTAGACAAGGAGAAAAATACACTGAGTTTTCTGTTCATATTAGTCACTCAACACAAACACACACACACACACACACACACACACACACACACACACACAAAGTTCACGTATGCTTTAAAAACAATTATGAAATCAGAAACCCAAATAAATTTTCACTTCCCACAAATGAAAATTACATTTTTATATTCTTTCATTTGTGAGTCAAAACCCAAGACATTTTCTTTTTAACGGGAAGTGATCCTAGACCCTGTAAATTCATTTTCGAGGAGTCGTCCTATTCCTATTGCACTATTGGGTTACATGTGAAAAAAAAACAACAAAACAAAACAAAAAACTAAACAAAACATTATTTTTCAAGACACTGGAATATGTAGGACAAGAACCAAAAAAGTACTGGCATTTTAAGACCATGAACATAAAAATGTATCTAAGAGATACAATGTATTATAATGATAATATAAATATTAAATATTCACCATAAGCTGTTCCAAACTCTTTCTCGTGGGCTTGTGTGAGGATATCTTTGAACATGATCTCTGCTTCTTTGTACTTGCCTTGTTTCAGATAGAAGTGTGCCTAGAACAAAGGAAATGCATTACATTGTTAAAGGGATTTTGTGCATTTGTGTGCAAGTACTAGGAATATAATATTTACTGTGTGTGTGTTCACCAGATGGTTCTTTGTCTTAGGAATGGTGGGATCATCAGAAGCAAGTTGTGTCTGATAGATGTCGAGGGCTTTGTAGAAGCAAATCTCCACCTCCTCTCTTTTACCCTGGTTCTGATATACCAAGGCCAGATTATTCAGCTGCTTAGCAACATCAGGGTGATTTCTGCCAAGCACCTGAGCAGGAGAGAAACCAACTGTCAAATATACAGCACACAACCGTCACAACTGAGAAGGAGAGAACATGCTGATTATATGATATGCAGTTCCAGTACAGGGTTACATTTGTTTAGTCAGTGGTGGCAAACTCTGTTCAGGGTCAAGATAAGACTGGGCGGCGTGAGCTTTGGTGGATAAATGAGTACAATGAGCTCTGTTTAAAGGATCCGAGTGTCTAAACATACGGTCTATGTAGGCCAGAGATTACACAGCAAGGCAAGCAAGTTGAGGTTCAAGTAGTCGTTTGGCGTCTGCCACGTTTCACTGAGAAATAATGCATATAGACGAATAAGATTCTGATTACTTTATTGTCATTGTGCTTTACGTAATGTAATTCACTGCACAGTCTGAAAACAGAACTTCAATAAAAACATAAAGTTAAAAATAAACGCAAATATCATACTCAAACACATCACATATACAGTTTCAGACATTTATATAATTGCTAGTCATTTTTTTTTTTCCTGCAGTAAAAAAAATCTGCATTTGTCTTCATGATTCATTTCTGTTTCTTCAGTCACCTTTGTACAGTGGTCACAAATGTCTGTGCTGAGCATTGAGAGGGGTGTGTGTTGTAGAGGACCACATCGATGGGATGGCTGACGTTGAGGAAGTGATGTAATGGATTGTCTGGTTGATTCCGCTATACCGATATACATAGCGTCTGCATCTTCCTAGTCCAAGGAGAATAGTAGATTTCCAGATTGGCTCATAAAAGACAACTAACCTAATTGAGAGATTCCAGAAGTATTCCATCACGAAACTCCAGCCACACGACTGTATCACCAGTCCCACTGGCCATGACACAACGAAGGAATACTCACTTACCAAAACTGTGCCGATTAGCACAGTGTGCTAGGGAGAGCAATGCAGGAGAAGGAAAGTCCAGCAGTCTGGGGGGACACACAACAATCCAAAGTGTCAAAGAACCCCAAAACTTTGTGATTCTCCAAAGATTAGGCAGGAGAACAGCCAAGTCAAGAAAACAGTCCAGCGTGAAAGTGGATTACACTTTATTGAGGCTGACAACTGAAGTGGCTGCCAGTTGCACACAGTGGAAACTGAAACACTGAAACAGAAGCAAGTCTGTGACTGGGGTTCTGGGTTAGAGAGCTGGAATGGAGCTGGCCGAGCTGATGGACTGGGGAGTTATGTTTGGAGATCTAGATCAATATTGGGTTTGTTGTCTTTTTCTCTATCTATAGGTAACATTCAGTTAGTATTTTCTGTGCTGATTTTCTGTTAGTTACCATAGGATTTGTATTGTCTCGTTTCAATATCTAGCTAATTGTGATTGGCTTGTGTAAATCTACTAAATCCTGTGTTACCTTAAACTTGTGAAGCTCAGCCCTTTAGATATCATAATGTGATGAAAATGTTTAAATCCTCAAAAATCAAAGTGAAGGACCAACTGTAGCTTGCCAACACCAGTTCTGTGTACTGTCTGCTAGCGTGTTTAGCATGCTGAGCCATAAATTAGTCTAGTTGAATGGTAAAGCAGTTTTAGCATTAGAAATCTGTATAAAGTATAAAGCTGGTTGTGCTTATTCTCACGCCTTACACTACAATTATACTTTGGAATGATAGAGTTTAGAATTATTAGGTTTTACAGGCAATAAATCTTCGCCTGCATACGTTTCCATCAATGGTTGTAGGTTATCGCAGTAGTTCTAGTTTAACACCATAACAAGAACCCCAAGACTGTGGATGCTACAATCACCTCCTGAACCTTCCAAACATCTTTGTGCTGTTGGGCCTGGTTTCATACACTGAAAAGATGTACACCTCCCCTCCCCTCATAAACCTTTACCAAAACAACATTGTTCCTCGGCCTGAGGCTCAACCATCTGATGAAATCTCCTTTACCGTACCCTGGTGTTTCTCAGGAAGGCTGAGAAGTGTGACCCCTCGATAGTTTGTGCACTCTCCAGTACCCTTCATTAAGAATGGGGACCACCATCACAGTTTGCTAATTGTTTCCGGGATCTATGGGGTATTGTAGAGGTGTAACAGCCATCGTGATTCAAGAGTGGTATTCCTAATATCAGGTAGACAAGAAATGATCATTGTAGAACTTGTGGCTTTGAGTTGAGACTGAATTAAGAATCAATAAAAAAAACATTGCTGTATGTTTGTGTGGACAAGTTACACGTTAGCCAAAAACTATCATGACTTCAACTGGCAATCAAAGTTTTATAAAAATAATAGGGGAACCACCCTGATCATCAGGGACAATTAATTGATTAATTAATTGAATAATAATTAATTAATTATTATTCCTTTATTGATTATTAATTCAGTCTCAACTCAAAGCCACAAGTCCGACAATGATCATTTCTTGTCTACCTGAAATTAGGAATACCACTCTTGAATCACGATACAGCTAAGGGAATGTTTATTGAGTAATTAGAGATGAAGGCAAAATGCATAAAGAAATTTTAGGAATATATTAATAATGATCAGAGGTATCGAATCCACTAACATGGAGCTATAGCAAAACAACAGAACAAAATTAACCTAACAAAAAAGTAAAACTATTATTATTAAAGCAACCTCTGAGGAGAACTATCTAGGACTGAACAGGAGAAGTTACCTAATCCAATTCTAATGCACAGACATTACAGTAACTTCACCAGTACCAGTTGGTGACGTATGAGAGATGCAGGCCTTATGCTTCGACGGGTTTAGGCAGATTGGAACAGCTTGTTGGAGTAACGGAGGGTCCCCCTACCATCGCGTTGCTAGTTCACGAGCTTGCACGTGACTCGGGGATAATGAGCAAGGCAACAGCCCAGCTATTCTCGATTCACTGGACTGGATTCCTGAAGGGTGTGATACACTGGCATGTGAACCTTTCCAGATGATGCCATAGCAGCAGTCTTGGTACCTGTAGGTTCTTGTAGGCTGTGCTTGTTTTGCCATTTCTTATTGGAACATTCTGTACTTGAGAAACAGCAAGCTGAAAGTACTTGGCTATCTCCTTATAGCTTTCCTCTGCCTTATGGGTATTGATTATTTTCATTTTTAGACCTTCAGCCAGTTGTTTAGAAGAGCCCAAGGTCGCTGAGTGTTGACACAAGGTTTAAAGTGTAGCAAAGACAGACTACAACTCATTCCTCTGATGAAACTGGTCAGAGTGGACTTTCTCTTACCCACAACCCACAGACAGGAACCTGGACCCCTCTGGCACCACAGTGCCAAGCAACAAAGCCATAAAGCAGCCTAGCCGATGGCTTATCAAAATTATCACGTGTCCAGCGATGAATTCTTCTAGAATTGTCATCAAAAGTGAGAGCGGGATGCATGACCACTGATACCAAGGCTTCTCCTTCTGAAAGGTCTACCGGAAAAGGCCTCTTACTGACCAAACACCCCCCTGCCGGAAGTCCAATCCCACAGATCAAGAAAGCCTAGTCATTTCATTGTCATAGTCATCAGCCTACTTCACTTGTGCAGGGTCGGGCCAGCAATGCAATGGAAAATGAACACTCTCTCAGTGCCTTGCTAATCAAGGTCTGATACCTTGTCAAAAGAAATATGAGCCTTTGTAATGCGTAGGGTGTCTAAACATTTGCAGGGGACACATTACTGATTTTGGTTTTGGATTTTCTTATGGAAGTTTTGTTTCAGTAGCTACAGAGGCTGCGTTTACTACTTCTCAATAAAAAGAACAGTAAAATGTGTTATTTGGCCAAAGGTGCTCAAACTGTTGCAGGCAACTGTATACATACATAAAAAAAACATAACAAAACATCAAGTGCTGCAAAATCACTACTGTTGAATTGCATCCTACCTTCTCCTTCAGCTCCAAAGCTCTCTTGCACACCACTTCAGCCTCTGCGTAATTTCCAGTCTTCCCATAGAGCACTGACAAGTTATTAAGCATGAAGGCTACCTGCAGGCAATCCTGAACACGCAACACAGTTACTATAGCAACTGCTAAAAGCAGAATGCTGGGACATTATTGAGGTCAGAGAGACCTGGTCTAAAGATGCCAGACCCTGCTGTGCAGGCTATTCTGGAGTGTCAATATTACAAAGGAAAAGAGATTATAACCACAGTGAGCTTCTTCACTTTGTGTCTGAGTAGGTGCTGGCTGGCTGGTTCTTACCGAGGGCTGTTCCTTTTGCAGACACTTCTCTCTGATTGCCAGAGCTTCGCGGAGAAGGCGGGTAGCCTCTTTGTAATTATTCTGTCTCCTTCATAAAAGTAGAAAAGGTAATGCCTTTGGTTAAAAAACACACCTAAACTGTGACCTAAAACTATCCTCCATGCTCTAGGTTCTACTGTATAGTTATAGTCTAGTTACTGTATAAGTGTTGTAAATCAGTAAAGTCCTGCCTAGGACTCTGTGGTGCCTTATTGACAGCTGAACATTCATGATAAATGAAGAAGCATTGTGAATCACGTTTCATCTCCTAATCTCTAACCATATATATATATATATATATATATATATATATATATATATATATATATATATATATAATATACGTGTACTGTATAGCCTGTTTTAAAATGTCTTAAAATGTGTCTCGAGATGACACTGAATCGAGCTTGTGTGTGTGCGTGTGTGTGCGTGCGTGTGTGTGTGTCCGTGTGTGTGTGTGCATGTGTGTGTGTGTGTGTGTGTGTGTGTGTGTGTGCGTGCGCGTGTTTGTATGTGTGTGTGTGTGTGCGCGTGTGTGTGTGCGTGTGTGTGCGTGCGCGTGTTTGTATGTGTGTGTGTGTGTGCGCGTGTGTGTGTGCGTGTGTCCGTGTGTGTGTGTGCATGTGTGTGTGTGTGCGTGCATGTGTGTCCGTGTGTGTGTGTGTGCATGTGTGTGTGTGTGTGTGTGTGTGTGCGTGTGTGCGTGCGTGTGTGTGTGTGTGCGTGCGTGTGTGTCCGTGTGTGTGTGTGTGCATGTGTGTGTGTGTGTGTGTGTGTGTGTTTGTGTGTGTGTGTGTGTGCGCGTGTGTGTGTGTGCGCGTGTGTGTGCGAGCATGCACGTGTGTGTGAGTTCAAATGGCCTTGGGTATAATTAGAGCTGAGCTGTAGCCATTGCTCTCAGAATGAGATGTTGTAAGCACATATCAAGACCCAAGAAGAGGCCAATAAAACTAGATTTGGCTGGTACTAGGCCATACCAAAGTCATTGTGCATATCTAAAGCTGTATTCCATTTTAACTGTTAGGTCTGAACTGGAATTCTTCCTCAAGATGGATTTCCTACTCGGAAAGTCAGGAGAGTGTCACGAACCCTGACCTCAAAATCTAATATCGCATATCAATAGAAGTTAATGATGTAGTATTATGGTGTTTATTAGCACTGTTGTCTAGGTATGTCTCATTAAATCAGTCGTATACAAATTACTGTCCAATTTCTATCTGTGGACATGTTGCTATCGTGTTTAGATGTGTAAAATATTGCATAATCCATTGTCATATTCTTCGGTTGTCTGTATTCTGAAAGAGCAAGCACAACAAAGATCTTCCTGGAGGGGTCCATGTCGGTTTTCTGACTTCCGAGTAAAAGGAACGCAGCATAAGAGCTATGTGCACTGTGGAATATTTAAATGACCACTGACCCTGCTCCTGTGCTGACTAACTGAAACTCTAGTACTTATTGTAGGGTATTGTTTACTACACTCAAGTTGACTGCTCCAATGTTGACTAACTGTAGTACTTATTGTTTATTGCAATGATTGTTGTCTGTTATAGAGTTTATATGTATTTTGCACTTCTAGGCATCAGCAGTGATCCCTGTATTTCTACAGTATTTTAGTTCATTGGTATCTTGGACTCTGATCTACTGTACTGGCTAGGATGTATTCTGTGAGTAAATGACAAGCACTTTTTTGTAAGTCGCTCTGGATAAGAGCGTCTGCCAAATGCCGTAAATGTAAATGTGCATCAATATTGATTAGGAAATATTGATCTCACACCTGTGAGATCAACCTGACCCAATATGCTGGTCCTATCAACTGTAGCTGCATTGTTCTCACATTAGCTAGTTGACTCCAGCAAAGTAGATTATTAGAGTACTCCAAGCGCAAGTGAGTTATCCAAAGGGATAGGGACACAGTGAGCAAGGATAATTAAAACAAGCCAATCAGAAAAGAGAGAATTACGAAAATTAGAGCAAGCCAATCAGAGAAGACAAGAATGCCCCATCTTCACAGAATCCCATATGGTATTTAAGATTACACACCACTATCAGCCAGCTAGCATTTGCTGTGACCTCCTTTGATGCTCAGATAAATTTTTAAAAGAAGTTAATTTTGATTTTAAATATTTGTCATTTTGGTCATCCTCAAACCTACTTGGATGATGGAGTACAATCTTCCATGACATTTACCTGTGTCCCAGAGCAAGGATATTGAGCATGGTAGCTATGACAGGGTGGTCATGGCCCAAGGTCTTCTCCACATCCTCCATAACCAGTTTGCTCAGCAGTCCGGCAGTTTCGTAATGGCCCTGTTCAGCTTTCTGGATCGCAAGTTTGTAGAGCGCCGTCTGCTGGGCAGTGGGCAACACTACCTTGCTGTGCTTGTGTGATGCTGTAAACACACACCAGCTTTAGAATACAGGCTCGCATTTACAATGACACACAAAACATGTATAATTTTTTTACATGGCAGGCTAGACTGTGGAAAATCTTACTTTCATACACCTCATCACTACTGGGGAGTGTTTCTCCATTTTTCTCCTCCTGACAAGGAAAAAGACAGTATAATAATAACCTTTTATTTTTGTTATTTACCTCAGTATTATAATTATCCTTTTATTATTGTTATTGACTTCTGACATTCTTTTCTACTGTTCATTTTCTGCTACTAATAATAGAACAGGTTTCATTTTCAGAGTGAATTGCTTTGTAGTCCAACTACAAGAGTACTTATTTATGTTTTAAAATTAATATGACAAATAATTACATTACAAATATGAATATTTAAGATTAATGTAAAATGAAGTCCAAGTGGGAATGAAAAAGGGGACGTGTAAATGAATATGTAAACGAATGACTTCTTGTTAGGTTATATGAAACTCCTCTGCCAACTTAATCAGAGTGAAGTCTGTGGTGTACGACAGGCAATAGATCTGTCATGGGAATCCTGAAGATGACTAAGATTGAGGGTTTGTCTGCCTTACCTTCATCAAAGCATCCTGGTCATCCTTTCTGAGTTGATCCATGAACTCCAGGTGTTTCTTCTCCTCCTCCAGCTGGACCACACTCTGCTGGCTCGTCCACAGCTTCTGTTGTGTGATGCTCAGTTCGTCACGCAGCCACTCATTCTCCTGGTGCAACCGCCTCACCTGTGCACGGAGCTTCTGTTTCTCGGACTCCACGGTGTTCAAGTGGCCAGCCAGGGCAAGCATCACCTGCGCACGCGGCACAGAGCGGCACAGAGCAGCGCAGAATTAGACAGAGCGTTTTTTTTTTTTTTTTCACACCATGTCTGTACAATAGCACAAAATGGTGTATGCGGGTTGTTTCTGGGATATGTAACATTTACAATACTTTTTAAGAACTCTGTATGACTGTATGACACAGCGTAACCTTTTTTCATTACTCGCTTTCTAGGATACTGATTTTGAGTTTAATTACGTGATTAAAATTTTCCCACAGGTGTGCCAACTCTTGTTTCCCTAGACTTCAGTATTTGCCTTTAATATAGCTGACCACAAGAATCTACGTGGACTGGGTTGTCTTCTGCTCAGCCTGGACAGGGTCTGATGATGGTGAAGTTGTCATGAATACTTTGTCACACTTAGCATTTATACACCCAAGTGTCATACAGCTTTTTTCTGCGGAGTCCCCCAAGGCTCAGTCTTCGACTAACTTTGTAAGTGCCTTGAGCATCACTAACTGGATGGGCCATAACATTCTGCCGATCTCAAAACTTCCATTTATGTCCAAGATCCTAGAAAAAGCTTTAGCTCAGCAGCTAAGCTCCTATCTGAATCAGAACCAGATACATTAAATATTTCTGTCAGGGTTTAGGCCTCATCATAGTACAGAGACAGCACTGATTAAAGTAGTTAATGACCTGTTGTTGGCTTCTGACCAGGGATATGTCACGTTGCTTATATTGCTTGACCTGAGTTTGACATTATAAATCACATTTTACTAGATGGGCTTGAAAATGTTGTTGGGATTAAGGGAACAGCCCTTTCCTGGTTGAAAATCCTATCTTATCTAGCTGATTGTTACTAGTTTGTTAACATGAATGGAGACTTCTCAGCATAGACCAAGGTTAACTATGGTGTCCCACAAGTATCTGTTCTAGGGCCTCTGCTTTTTTTTTTATATATGCTACTTCTAGGTGACATTATACGTAATCACTTTAATAGTTCCGACAGCTATGATGATGATACTCGGTTATATGTCTCAGCCAAACCAGAGGACATATATCAGCTTAGTATTATTGAAGAATGCATAAAAGACGTCAGACACTGGATGCTGAGCAACTTTATCTCACTTAATCAGAGGTGCTTCTATTAGGCTCAAAGACAACTAGGTCCTCACTCTCAGTTAACCTCAGTGGTCTCCAAATCACATATTCTCTAACAGTTAAAGATCTTAGAGTTATTATGGGACCACCTTTCAACACCTCAGGAACAATGAAGAGATTAGGAACATGCTCTCCTCACATAATGCAGAAATCTAGTCCATGTATTTATGACTTCAAGATTGGACTACTGTAATGTCTTACAATCTGGTTGTACCATTAAGTGCCTAAACAAGCTAGTTCAAAATGCAGCAGTCAGAGTTCTTACTAGAACTAGAAAATTTGATCACATCACTCCTATCTTAGCTACTTTACATTTGCTCCCAGTAAAATTTTGTATTACTTCTAATGACCAACAAAGCACTGAATGGCGTTGCCCCACAGTACCTTAGAGAACTCCTAGTGAAATATGTCCCACCACGTGCTTTGATCAGGAGGTGAAGGCTGTTTACTCAGACCAAAAATAAGAAAATGTTCCACAGGGGCAGAGCCTTTTGCTACAAAGTTCCCACACTATGGAATAATGTAAATGTTTGAAACTCAGACATAGTCTGAGGCTAGGCTGAAAACCTATCTGTACAGTCAGACATTTTATTAACTGGACATTCTCTCTTTCTGCTGAGGTACACCTACCCCTGATGTCATGATGTTGCTGAGCCTCCACCCGTCTCAGCTGCCATGACTACTCCCACCTCCCCCTGATGTCCCCTGCTGTAGCCCAACACATCTCCTCCCCAGCCAACTACTTCTCCATTGATGGATGCTCTCATGCGGGATGGTTTTCGGACATGCGCACACCATCGAGACCAGACTAGGACTTCTAGAAAACTGGACTAGACATTAATTGCTTATTTTGATATTTTTATTATTTATTTTCCTCTCTCACAACTTATTCTGCTCCGTATTGTTTATAATATACTATTGTGGTGACTGTTGTTGGCCAGAGGAGGTTGGGCCCCCCCTTTGAGTCTCGGTTTCTCTCAAGGTTTCTTCCTCATGCTCTAGGGGGTTTCTCCTCACCACTGTCGCCCTTGGCTTGCTCACTGTGGGCTTGGACTTGACAAAATATGTTGTAAAAAGTGCTATATAAATAAATTAGAATTTAAATTTGAAGTCATTAAATGTAAAACATTATATTTGACTCTGTTTAACCGTGGTGTACTAATAGACTCTGATCTTAGTTTTAGCAGTCATATCAAATCAGTTACTAAATCAGCATTTTATCACCATAGGAACACCAACAAGCTTAGATATTTCCTAATTAAGCAAGACCTAAATAAACTCATTCATGCTTGTTTGTCGCAGTATTGATTACTCTAATGGTCTTCTATTGGGACTCCCAAAAAAGCAAACAGATTCAAGTGATTAAAAATGCAGCTGCTGGTGTTCTCACTAGGAGCAAAAGATAAGAACACATCACCCCCATACTTACACTGGCTACCAGTATATTAGAGTTGACTTTAAAATATTATTACTGGTCTATAACTCACAAGTTTCAGTCTCATCTATGTAATCAAATCAGAATCATCAAAAATCCTAATTTTTATCTAAAGAATATAACACTGATGATTTGATCTCTGAATTATTTAATAACTGGCAACAACCCACATTTGAGTGATATCATTTGTTGTTTAAATCAGTTGTATTGAATTTTAACTTTCAAAATTAAATCTAATTTTATTTATCTATGTAACCTATAATGTGAAGCACTTTGAATCACCACTGTGTATGAAAAGTACTATATAAACAAATGCTCTGTCAAGACCTGGGTGATGAGTCATTCTTCCCTACAGGGCTCTTTATTCTCTGAATCCTCTCTGACTTTGCAATGTCCATTTTCTTTTTCCTTCACGAGCTCTGATTGATTGATTGGTTTTATGCCTGGGTCTTTTAATACAACACACCCAAATCCGCCCTGATTATTATCACTCGACCTACACGCACGGCCTTACCTGTGCCTCTCCCAGGCCCAGCTGAATTGTCTCCACCGCTTTGTGGAGCAGCGAGCACTTTTCCTGCACCAGGCCAGCCTCCTCACTTCGGTTCAGGTACTTAAGTGTCGCTGTCAGGCTTCCCAGCATGGAGCTGTGGTCGTTCTTCAGTTCTTCCAGTTCTTGAATGGAGACCTTGGTGCTGGCGATGATCTCTTCCTGTGTTAACCTCACCAGCTTCTCCTCACATGGGCTTACCATGGTGGACATCAGTCAAAAGGGCTCCTTTGTTTAAAGTGTGGCATTCACTCCAAACTCTATTTTTCTGTGAAAACTTGTGATTTGTGTTGACTGCTTGGTTTGAATTGAAAGCTGTAAATAAGCTGGCAAAAATGTAGCAATACAGCTGTTAGGCGAGGCCTCTCTTATCAAAGTGCATTTCCCCTCTTCGGCATTGCCTATATTTTACAACCGTGTCGTGTCATATGCTTGAAGTCTATGAGGGTTGGAGAGATTACTGCCACTGTAGTTCAAAATTAACCAATCAGACAACTGTACTATTCCATTCTCTCCCACATTAGCCAATCAAACAAAGCACTGCCCGTGATCAAACAAGTGGTAAGGTCATGGCAATGCTCAGAACATCATAAATTGCATAATCATAACAGGGCACAAACTGCACATACTTGTACATTGCTCATTTAAGGTTCAACTTTGCAAAGTTGTAACAATAATAAAGAGAGACCATAATGACTATCTTTGATCGCAGCAACAATGTAAATAATAGCCGTGCAAATACATTGTGCGTCTGTCTGTGGCATCTGTTCCATACATACACTCAGTGCCTAGTTTGATATTAATGATGGTTTAATAATCCTGAATAGTGACTAATAATAATAAATGAGCCATATAAGCGGACAGGAGGACACAGATTCTCTCAGCAGTGAAAAACCCATAAAAACCTGCTGCTGCACATAGAGACACATGTCCAAGGTCTCAGAGGAGAGCCAAAGGGACACCTATGAGCAGTCCCTGCTATGCCGACCATAGAACTTCACATTTAACATTTCAGAAACAGTAAAACACTTTTCTCTGCATAAAAGGTTCACATTTATTGCAAGGTTTATGAGGCATGGCATTCATATATGGGGGAGAAAGTGAGAGAGAGAGTGTGTGTGTGTGTGAGAGAGAGAGAGAGAGAGAGAGAGAGAGAGAGTGTGTGTGTGTGTGTGTGTGAGAGAGAGAGAGAGAGAGAGAGAGAGAGAGAGAGAGAGAGAGAGAGAGAGAGAGAGAGAGAGAGAGAGAGATCGTGTGTGTGTGTTTGTGTGTGTATGTGAGTGAGAGATATTATCTAACAAGAAGACACTCTGGCCAAAGAAACTTTATATTTGTTGTTAAATGAGGCTTGACGAAATGAAACTTTTTAAAAAGGTTGTGTATTATAAAACAGTATAAAATTAAGAACTATGACATCCTTGTTCTTCAATCTCTGGTTCCTGCCTTTACCTATAAATCCGTGTGGTCACCAAGTGGCCAGTGAGTTGACCTAGTGGCCAGTTGATCGGCGACCACAAAAACCTGGAGCGGCTTTTGAATCGGGGCAGCGGATCACATCAGGTGTCAGGGATGCAAAGTTTAGAGTTATTAACCAAGATCTTTCTAAGGCCAGGAGGTCCTTGGCAAACTGTAGTTGTTCCACATTCAAAACATGAACATAATGCTACCTTTTAGTTATTTTAACCCATACTAGAATTCCTAGAAATACTATGAATCAGTGTATGTTTGTAAGCAAATGGATTTATAATATTAAAAATGAAAAACCAATTTCAACACACTGTACAGCTTACTGTACACAGCCTGCCAAGATACTTTTCTTTTCTAACTTGGTTCATGACTGTTCTTATCGCTGATTAATCCTGGTCATATGCCTTTTATAGTCTGTGAGGGTTTGCCTCACCCAGAACACAAGTCATTGTATTCTCTTAAAAAGACACTTAGAAAATCAGAACAACCACACAACGTTCAGTCATGTCATCATAAAAACACTGATAAGAAACAACAAAGAATTGTTCAGAAAACGTTCAGTAAAGGTTGACTGGGGTGTCTGTTTTCTCTGTGCTACCTCCCCACACTCAAGCAGACCAGACCTCACAGTGAAGACATCACCTAAGTTTTAGCTTTTTTTGCTGCAGTAAACCACCGAGTGAATGGTATCCACTGGCTGAATACAAAACACTGCACTTTTGTCAAGTTAACAATTAGGAATAACAATCCTTTATAACCTCCAGAGACCTCAGATACCCCAGAGAACTTTGCTTTATAAATTTTAAAAAGTGTATATTACTTTGTAAATTAAGTGTTTATTACTTTCCCATGAATAATATCACTTGGAAATCATTGGAGCTTTGAAATTTTAAAATCATGTTCCTTTAAAGCAAGTACAGTTCTGTCACCCTACTGGATTAAGACTTCCCCGGTCCACACGATGACACTGCACAAACCACCACAGCGGTAATCGTTTATTTAATCAATTTACACAATCTTTATTTGTTATGGATTTATCAAATACAGAAAAAAGCAAAACAAAAGTATTTGTGCACTCGTAAAACAGAACACACTGGTTCATTTTTCCTGTATTTAGTTACATGTGAAATATTTTAAAACCTTATTGCAACACAAAGTATTCTATAAAAGAGGTCAACTCCTTTAAAAGTGTAATACAAAACAATATGTTAATAACAGTTAAAATAATGCAGGCAATGTTAAAATTCTTTCAATATTCACGACTTTTAAGACAACTGAACAAAATGAAAGGATATGAAATGACAATACAAATGTTCACATATGGAACAGGAAAATAAGAGCAAAGCTTGTCTTAGTGGTCAACCTCCCAACATTACTGTCATATAACTTAAAATGATACCTGTGCAAATATGTCTGCAAATCCTTTGACAGTTGATGGGCTGCAAATGAGTGTTTTGACCTGTAAACGCAACGCTTCCAAAATGGTAGTGCTTAAGATCGGGATCTGTAAATGGGGTCAGGTGAGCCCGGTCAACGCTAAGAAGATGCTGAACGGAGCTTGGCAAACCAAACAGGGTTGTACACTCATGTAACAGAAGCTATGTTGTACAGTGAAACACACTATGGAACTACCAGTTACGACATAATGTGAAAAAAAACCATTTAAGAGTTTTTCAGAACTGTAAAATGGCCAATGACACAACACAGAACACCTGTGTGCCAGAATGTACCAGACTCGGCTTGTCTTTAAAAAACACTACCTCTGCAATCCCCACAACGGCCCCAGCAAATAGCTCCTGTTTTTTCCCCAAATACACACATGCATTTCATTGCACACACGCACACATGCATGCACATACACACAAAAGATACATTACAAATGACCTCCCCCCTTACTGAACTGTGTGTATCCATCATGAAATTCCTTCCGATCATCACTGGTAGTCACTTGTTTACAAACGTCTATAAAAAGACTTCAAAGAGCGGATGGATTAAAAAAACAAACCAACAAAAAGCAAAATCTTTCTATAAAAGTTATTAACAGATCAAAAAGACTTAGCAACCTGCTTGCACCTGCCATTTTCCTTTTGATTGAGCCCTTTAGTGGCAGCTGATTTACTGCATGCTGTAACCGGGACAGCGCTCGCGTCTGCATCCTGTAACCAGGACAGCGCTCGCGTCTGCACGCTGTAACCAGGACAGCGCTTGCCTCGGCACTCTGTAACCAGGACAGCGCTTGCCTCGGCACTCTGTAAGCAGGACAGCGCTCGCGTCTGCACGCTGTAACCAGGACAGCGCTCGCGTCTGCACTCTGTAACCAGGACAGCGCTCGCGTCTGCACGCTGTAACCAGGACAGCGCTCGCGTCTGCACTCTGTAACCAGGACAGCGCTCGCATCTGCACTCTGTAACCAGGACAGCGCTCGCGTCTGCACCCTGTAACCAGGACAGCGCTTGCATTTGCAACAGTGATGTAAGAACAGTGTCCCAATAGTGTTGTCATAACGAGTTGGTGAATGTCACCTGGGTTCACCCACACTGACACAGAACAGATTTGTTTAAAGGGCACTGCATCTTTCCAATGCAGACTGTCGACAGGGAGCAACAGTCTTTGGTCAGAGTTCAGGTCCATATTGAAACATTCATTAAATCGAGGTATTGGTGAGGGTCTACAGTCAGTTTAGCGTCTACCCTTAGATCCGCAACAATAAGCTGCACTCCTTTACCACATGCTCAGACTGACAGAGACCAGCATTGGATTCCTTTTCTCTTTTTTTTGCTTTTAAAGAGCA
>NC_137522.1:2867500-2882500 GCF_041902795.1 Electrophorus electricus
CTCCCTTGACTTTGTGCAACATTTAATGACATTTAAACACACAATTCAATGGTGGCACTCGCACGTAACATCAACACACTTAACGTTAATGATTAACATGGACTAGGCAAACACAAACCTAGATACAAACATACGCTAACAAACAATGACCGACCCTGCAGGCGGCGGGCCATACCACGTGACTATTACAGTAATAGAGTACACCTGTACTATACAGTAATGGAGTACACCTGTGCTATACAGTAACAGAGTGCACCTGTGCTATACAGTAATAGAGTGCATCTGTGCTATACAGTAATAGAGAGTGCACCTGTGCAATTCAGCAATAAGGTTACACCAGTATACCTGTACTATACAGTAATGGACAGTAAACCTGTACTATACAGTAATAGAGTGCACCTGCACTATACAGTAATAGAGAGTACACCTGTACACCTGCACGATACAGTAATATAGTGCACCTGTGCTATACAGTAATAGAGAGTGCACCTGTGCAATTCAGCAATAAGGTTATACCAGTATACCTGTACTATACAGTAATGGACAGTAAACATGTACTATACAGTAATAGAGAGTGCATCTGTACTATACAGTAACAGAGCACACCTGTAAAACTGTACAGTACAGTACCAGAGAGTACACTTGTACTATACAGTAATAGAGACTATACCTGTACACTTGTACTATACAGTAATAGAGAGTACACCTGTACTGTACAGTAATGGCTTACTGCAGAGGGTTGTTCCCGGGCCTGACTCTTCTGACTGTGCAAACTGCCAATCTCAGTCTGAGAACTGGAATGAGACATGCCTTCAAAGAATGGCCTGGAGAAAATCACACACACACACACACACACGCACACATACACGCACACATACACACACACATACACGCACACATACACGCACACATACACACACACATACACACACACATACACACACACATACACACACACATACACACACACATACACACACACATACACACACACACACACACACACACACACACACATACATACACACACACACACACACACACACATTTTTTTTAATGTATAGAAAAAATATTGCCCTGTTGCTATGAGTACAGTAGGTCTATGTCAGGATTATGGATCCCTGCGGCCTCTTACTTGAGTTTGGGTTTGGGAGTGCTGAGGACACTCTCACTGTCTTCCATCTCAGGTCCACTGTCACTTGGGTTATACACTTCCAGACTGTCGTACAGCAAATCCAGATCCTCCTCCACTTCTTGCGTCTGATCCACCGGATCCGAGTCGAGAACCTGAACCGCAACCACAAACACACCATCTTATACCTCTCTTACCTCTAATATAGCTTCATTGAGGTGTTATCCGAAAGGCCCGGTGAAAGGGCACAGCACTGGGGTGATAAATAAAGCAACATCTGTAATATTTTCTGAAAAAATAAAAAGGTTTCTTCAGATTCTACTCTGAATTGGCAAACAGAAGCATTCCAGAATGATCAATCATTCAACACAGCCAATCGCTGTCAAATGTTGTGTTTGCTACAGCATTAAGATAGGGGGCGTGCACTACCTAATGTGGGCGGGGTTTGGTGGAGATACTGCCCCGCCTCCAGCCTCTACTGCGAATGTTGTGAGTCCAATTGTCATCTACTGCACAAGTGCACCTAAGAGGGCAGCTCCTATGTCGGCCATCTTGGTGACCTCAAAATTCACAATTGGAGTTGATGTGACGTACCGGTCCATTGTACAGAGTCAATGGCATCACCTCAGTCCCTGCTCTCACAGAGAAGACCATGGGAATATCTAAAATGATGTATTCAGAATTTAAAATTCCCTCCCTAAAGCAGCGGGCCTTGTCTCGGGAATTCGAGAGACTTAAGCAGCAGGAGGAAGAGGAAAAGAGAAGGAGAGAGGGAGGGATGGAGAGAGATGATGAAAGAGTGAGAAAGAAAGATGGAGAAAAGGAGCGGGAAGGATTTACTTGTAGTAGTCCTAACGGTGAGGACACCACACACTCACGTTTTTCGGTACTTCTCTGTCACAAAAACATTCATGTGGGCATGCAAACAAACACATTTGTGCATGTGAATGCATGCACACAGAAGTGCCGTCATCACAAAAACTATAGTGCACTGAGTGGTACCAGCATGCAGGCTATACACACACCCCTCATACACACACCCTTCAAACACACACACCCCGCATACACACACATCTTACATACACACCGCTCCTACACACACACACACACACACACCCCTCATATACACACATCATACACAAATATACACACACACATACACACACCACTCATACAAAAAACACACCTCATACACTTACATACACACCCCTCATACACACACACACACACATATATACACATAAAACACCCCTCATCACACACACACACACACAATCATACACACATATATACACATAAAACACCCCTCATCACACACCCTGCAAATACACACATCTTACTCATACACACATACATCATACACACACATATACACCCCTTGTACACTTACACATCATACACACATATATACACATAAAACACCCCTCTTACACACACAAGCTGCATATACACACAACTTACACAGACACCCTTCAAATATACACACATTATACACACATATACACACACCTCATACACACAAAACTCACCTCATACACACAACCCTCATACACATAAAACACACCTCATATACCTCATTTACATACACACACACCCCCCATACACATAAAACACACCTTGTATTAATAAATGTATCATTTATTCTCGCCGAGTCTTCATATCATTCAGATTGTGGTTTTGTTGTTTAAATCCTTCAGGGATTAAATCATTAATGTTGCTTTATTTAGGTAAAAATTAAAGTTTGTTAGTCTGATTTGGAATTGAATCCATGAGACTGATAGAATGAGACATTTAATGAAACTGATTAATAATTGATGCCTAGTAAATCTATGTATTATAAAGCATTAGTAGGTGAAACCCATACAGAAGGTGTTCCAACTCTGAGACCCAGACAAGCATCTCAGAGATGAGAAGAAATCACAGCTCCGTGGGGAAACACTAAAGCCCCAGGGGACCTGAATCACAGCTCGGTGGGGTAACGCTGAAGCCCCAAAGGACCTGAATCACAGCTTGGTCGGGAAACACTAAAGCCCCAGGGGACCTGAATCACAGCTCAGTGGGGTAACGCTGAAGCCCCAGGGGACCTGAATCACAGCTTGGTTGGGAAACACTAAAGCCCCAGGGGACCTGAATCACAGCTCGGTGGGGTAACGCTGAAGCCCCAGGGGACCTGAATCACAGCTTGGTGGGGTAACGCTGAAGCCCCAGGGGTCCTGAATTTGTGTTTTCTTTTGTAATTAGGTTAATCATACACTTCTGGGCAAAGTCTCTCTCTCTCTCTCTCTCTATATATATATATATATATATATATATACATACACACACACACACACACATATATAAAGTATTAGGCAATATTAGGATACAGTTAAACATGTCAATATATCACACTACACCAACAAGTTGAGCTTCCAGAATGAATTTTATTATTGTTATCGGTGCGGTGTTGTCATGGCACCAAAAACCATAGTCTTTATTAAGGATGCGAGTAAGAATGCTTTTTACGCGTGTGAGTGAGAATGATGTTTAATAGAGTGAGTGAGTCTGGTGTTTATTAATGGTGAGAATGGTGTTTATTAAAGGTGTGAGTTAGTGTGGTGTTTATTAAGGGTGTGAGTGAGTGTGGTGTTCATTAAGGGTGTGAGTGTGGTGTTTATTATGCGTGTACATGTGGTGTTTATTAAGGATGTCAGTGTGAGTGGTGTTTAAGGGTGTGAGTTAGTATGCTGTTAATTAAGGGTGTCAGAGAGTTTTATGTTTATTAAGGGTGTGAGTGCGTGTGGTGTTTATTAAGGGTATCAGTGTGAGTAGTGTTTATTAAGGGCGTGAGTGAGTGTGGTGTTTATTAAGGATCCAGAGTCATATAGCTTGCAAGCGGCAGCGACAGGAGACCACATGCTGCAAATTAATCAGCAGTCGTTAAGTGTGATCGCCTACAGGTGCTCACACCCTTAGATAAGGGCTTTGGGAAGTCTGCGCTTTGGTAAGTGTTGGTGTTTGCAACACTAGTTTTATTGCTGGTAAATGGTGCCCATGAGAGTGACTTTCTCTTTCTGCCTTTTCTGTGGGGGATTGTTGTCTGAAAGGTTTCTCCTCTACTATCTTCCTTTGTCTCTATTCCAGTTTTGGTCTCAGAGGAAGGGTGTGTCTGATCCACCGTGACCAGCCTTGATTCCCTACCATCCTGTAGGTCCCTGGCCCGACTCGACTGTGTCTGGTGAGCCGAGGGACCTTTAACCCCCCACCTGTTTTTTGAGGAGAAACAGCTGTGCCTGTAAACTTGTTCTGCCTGGTTAGGCTGACTTTCTCCATGGTCTACGTTTACTGTATCTCTTAAGCAGAAAGCCACAAGTGGTTCTACAGGGAAGTGGCTTAAGCCTATGCACTGGTCTCCCACATCCCTGGTTCAAACCGTGGACCAACGTTCTTTTATTTTATTTTCCTATTCTCCCTCATAGTCCTCTGTCTGCATTTGGGTGTAACCCTGGTGGCTTTCCACTACACACCTTACAAATGTAGCAACAAGCTTATGGGGAGCACTCACCCCTTTTTGCCTCATTCCCTCTGACACTCCATTACACAGCTGGTTGTCAGAGAAACAATATCAGAATATATGAGTAGAGCTCAAACCCAATCAAACAAGATACTAGTTAAAGGCAGTGTGCAGGCACCAGCTGTACTTTCCTGAAAAGGGCTAAAATAAAGCAGACAGAAAAGAACCAAAACATAAACCAAAACTGGAGTAAACATAGGGTAGACCAACCGGCATCACAAAGACATGCACAAGGAACTGAGAACAAGGATGAGACAAATACACAGACAAATGAACAGAAACAAGAAACACTTGATTACAATTAAGAGAAAGGAAACAAGCACAGAACCGCTGATCAGCACACTGTGGACAGTGATACCAACGAGGGCGATCAATGTCCATCCACCAAGGACAGGACAGCATGGCGTGTACATTGACAGGTAAGTCCGAGAAACACTTCAAATAGATCCACATAATTAGAAGCTGGAAGAACAGACCACAAGCCTGGGTGGAGACAGAAACAAAGCCACATGGCACTGGTGTCATGGTAACCACAATGCCAGAGCATGCTCAACCAATGAGCATCCAGTCCAATATGTATACATGAGCATGAGCCACCCCTGAGCAGTGCTGCAGGGCAGCAATCTGCTAGCAGGCTGGTCCCGTTGCACCAGCCACATGGCCCCTGTGACACCCATGTGACTCGGTCATCATCTAAACACAGTACTGGAGGATGCCAGCACAGGATAGGCTGGTGAAAAAAACCCAAACTAAACAACAAAAAACTAACAACAGACCGCTAACCAATGTCCTAGGTGTGTGAGGCTACAATACAGAAACACAACACACTCCGTGCTAATATAAACGCTTATTACTGCAATCTGTCTTCTGTTTTCCTCACACAATCCTCTTATTAGCTCATATTCTAATAATGTGCGGAGAATCCATATCTTTGATAGGATCTTTAAAACACAATCCTCTTATTAGCTCATATTCTAATAATGTGCGGAGAATCCATATCTTTGATAGGATCTTTAAAACACAATCCTCTTATTAGATCATATTCTAATGTGTAGAGAATCCATATCTTTGATATGATACTTAAAACTGAGGGTGGTTTTATTTGCTATTCACAGTAATAATATCTTTACAAAAGGCCCAGAGCATGCCTGCTTCTGCAAATTCCTGCATTCTGTCATATCACCTGATTCCTTATCTCACTACAACACCCAGCAGGCAGTTCATCACCCAACCCAGCACTCAGATTGTCATCACCAGAATATCGACCTCGCCTGTGTACTTGGTTATTTAAGCCTGTCTCAGACATTAGGATACTGTGAAGTATTTTGGATTACCTTTCTGTGTACTGAACCCTGACTTTGTATATCTCGTTTCTGATTTCTGCCCGCCCCTGTTGGATTCTTTTGCCTGGATTTTGGATAGTCCTTCTGGTTTTTTGATTTGGACTGTTTTCTCCACATTCAAGCTACTCCATTCCTTGAGTTTTGTGATCTGTTCCATTACGTGGTCTGGCAATAAAACCATATCATTTATCTGCAAGCGTCTGAATTTTGACAAGCCCGTTACACATTCTGATCACTCACCTCATCTGATACTTTGAACCTCTTCAAGAGGGCAACAAACTTCTGCTTGAAATTAGGTTGCTGGAGAAGAAAAAAAAAACACTTCAGTATATATTAACAGAAAACACTTCTTCAGTATAGTTACAACTGAAAATATTTCAGTATTGTTACAACTGAAAACACTTCAGCATAGTTACAACTGAAATAGCTTTCACAGTTCACAAGAGCTGCAATGATCAAAAAATAATTAGGATAACTGTAAATAATTAAACTACAGTGCTATTTATTCAGCACTGTGCAATTTGATCAAGAATGCAATACTGTGATGATATTACAAAATACTGCAATGGCAATATGTCTTGCAATGTATTAACATGTATTAACCCTTGATGTGACATGATTACAGACTGGTCTGCATCATTTATGGTAATGGATGATGTGAGTCATCAAAACACAGAACACTGTCTGGTCAGCATACTCACAGTGAAAAATCAAACTGATGGTTTATTAAAGGGCTTTAACGAAGCCAATTTAACGAAGCATCTGGTGACACAAGGGATACACTTCAAACCAGTGGGATGCACTGAGTTCAGCAGATTGTGTGACACCATGACGATGGAGAGTCTAATTATGTACCGATGGACTGTTTTTTTTTAGCAGTTTTCATGTCTGTTTCAGATATTTTAAAAATAAATTCTGAAATATAGTTTTGCATATTGTAATGTTTGGGTTGATCTGAACAAGTTTTCATACGTTTTCATAAGGTTTCACATTTTTACATTTTCTTGTTTTCATATGTATGGCCCAAAAGAAATGATCTTACACCAGATTTAAGAGAATAGTAAACTTAAAACAGACTAATAGATTATCCACTTTGGGGTAATCCTTTTTACAAACAGCTAAGCAGGTCAACTAAACATTAAACATGAACAATTTTAATATAGTCTAAGGTTTCTGGTTCAAGCTCCACAACTGCCAGGTTTCTACTGTTGGGCCCCTGAGCAAGGCCCATAATCTTTAATTGCTCAACTTGTATTCAGTCATAATTGTGAGGCACTTTGGATAAAAGTGTCAGCTAAAAGCCATAAATATAATATAAATAATTTAGTTTCTTTTGGTTTTGCCCCTAGTTAGTTCTATTACTTACCAGTTATTGTAATCACCTGTATTTTGTTAGCACTCATTAGACTGCATTTAAACCCCGTGTTTGCGTTCTGTCTTTGCGAAGTCTCGTCGGCTCGTTTGGTACATTTCTGAGCTGTTGCATATCTTTGTCTGGTATTCTGGTTTGTTTGATCTCTGTCTGTTTTTGGATCTCCCTGTGTGCTCATTCCCTCTCTCTTTTGGTTGCTTAGTGGACTGATTTCTGGATTACGACCTTGGCTTGTGTACTTTGGATTCTGATTGTGGACTTAGTGTGTTCTCTAATAAAGCTGCAGTCGTCTTACTGCGAGTGACTTCTTCTCTGTACGTGCTCAGAACATCACATTTAGAAACCATTAAGGTTTCTAAGATCCAAGAAAGGGTCTCAAACATGAAGAGCTGGACAGCTCCAGGCCATGACATGGGCCATGCCTACTGGCTACAGAAGCTGATTGCTCTCCATGAGCACCTGGCAGCACACATTAACCAGCTGCTAACGGATGGAACCCACCCTGAATGGTTAACTGAAGTCTGAATACTCTTGATCCTGAAGGACCCCCAGAAAGTGGCAGTGCCATCCAACTACCGGCCAATAACCTGGCTCTGCACAACATGGAAGATCCTGTCAGACATCACTGCGGTTAAGTTGAGTAGTCACATGACTCAGCCACATGAGCGCGGCCCTTTAAGGCTTTGGCAAGAACACCAGAGGAGCCAAGCACCAGCTTGGTGGTTAAAACAGTCACTTGAGACTAAGACCAGACAGACCAACCTGTGCACTGCCTGAACTGACTATAAGAAACCATATAATTCAGTGTCTCACACATGGATCCTGGAATGCTTGAGGCTGTATAACATCAACAGGACTATAAGAGCCTTTATCAAGAACTCAATGGGGCTGTGAAAGATGACCTTAGAGGCCAACTTCAGCCCAATAACACGAGTCACCATCAAGTGTGGGATTTACCAAGGTCATGCCCTGTCCCCACTGCTGTTCTGCACAGGCCTGAACCTCCTCAGTGAAATCATCACCAAGAGTGGCTTCAGATACCGGATACAGAATGGAGCAACCGTCAGCCACCTACTCTAAATGGATGACCAAGCTGTATGTCAGGAGTGATTGCCATAACCAAGAGGCTGGCATAGTGTATAGAAACATCTGTGCTGGAAGTTCCAAAGTCTCAGTGGGATTCATCTCCTAAGATCATGTGGGACTTGCAGAGACAAACAGACAAAATGGTAATGGCTAACCAACCGGACACAGTGGTGATGGACAAACAGCAGAAGAGGGCCATAGTGATAGATCTGGCAATCTCGAGCGATAACAATATGTTTGGCTATTAGTTCCCGATTTATGGTAAGACCTGATAAAGAACAGAACTCCTGTACATCTTACCGTTTACCTGCAATTACGTTGCTGCTCTATTCTGAATGTAATGTTGCACACAGTGATGTGTTTCTGCACATCATCGCATACTAAACTCTCTGCAACATGATGCGAATATGTAAATGTTTTGAGAGGTGTTCTGCATCGCTCTATTCTGTTATTACACACCCTTGTCATTGAGGTGGTCCGGATCATTTTCCTCCGTGATTTCTTTGGCTTTCGTTGCACATCATCGTCCTCATCATACAGGTCCTGTAACAAGGTTTTGTGCTAGTCAGCAACTTTACATTTCAAGGCATAAAATGAAGAAGTGATGTAACTAAACCTGTAAGCTTTATTTTTTATATTTGTGATTTTTGAATAGACATCCAATCCTGTAGCTAAAGTTGCTACAAGCCCAGAAGGCCAAAGGTGGACAAAGTAGTTCTCACCCTGATCCTAACCCTAACCCTGACCCTAACCCTAAACCTGACCCTAACCCTGACCCTGAACAGAAGGCTATGAGTTTGGAGAAGCAGGTCTGACTCTAACCCTAACCCTAACTCTAACCTTAACCCTGACCAGAAGCAGATCTGACCTGGCCCTGAGCTGCATCATCACTGGCCTCCTGCTCTGATGAGTAGCTGTCATCATCATCCTCAGAATAATTATCCATATCTGGAGATCGATCTGGAAAGGAGAGAAGTAAAACACAAACAGAGATGGATTATATTACTTGCAGTAATACTGTTGTTAACATTTTACAGCTGTCCTGAACAAAGTGTGGGAAAGCTTTGTCCTGGCCTGTGCGCTGACCACCACTGAGTGAACGTTGGGAAGGCGAGCTCTCAGAGAGACGTCTGTGGTGCCATAATGTACTCCTACAGTAAATGCTCCACTGGGCTCACTTGTTTACTTAATGAAGAGCTTACTACAAAGCCATTTTAGCTCAGTACTAATGGACACCAAGGCGCAACTGTACCAAGCTGCAAGTTTCCTGTCTGTGGTTTCAGTGTTATTTGAGTATCTTTTGTACCCATCTACCAAACTTTCTGCTATGAAAGTACTGGATATCCACAAAAGGAGACATAAAACTAAGTTTCAGGTGGAATAGTATCACTTTCGAGGTATTATTTCTTTGCTGTTCTTTCTGTGTAGTTGTTTCAATGCCAGAGCTCACCCGAAGCCTTGGCCTTTACCCCTGGGTGACTACTGCTGTCTTCAGAGTCGATGGGCTGACTGGATAAAGAGTAGACACTCAGCTCTGCTGCACGAACTGGGGCTTCCTTCACGTTGCTATGGAGACCTAGAATCTGCCCTCCGTCTGTTGGGTGCTGCATCACCTAGTGAGACAGAAATGTAATATAAATGTCAAGTGCACACACACACACACATAAAGAGAGACAGAGCGAGAGAGAGAGAGCGCACCAAGAAGCCATCTTGGAACTGTCTTGCTTTAGAGAATTACATTTTCATTCCCTTTCACTGTTGCCAAACTCTTCACAAATCTTTCTTGCCTTGCGTTCTTTAATCTCATGTCAGTACTGCATTCTGTTTGCCATCAGCTATGGAGGAGCAGATCACATTGCGCTGCCATTCTGATCCTCCTGTCCCAAGCATAAGCAGCCCTTTGATCTCCTAGTCAGCTGTCTGTGGAACATGACATTCCACTCTGTCTGTGGAACATGACATCCCACTCTGTCTGGGGAACATGACATCCCACTCTGTCTGGGGAACATGACATCCCACTCTGTCTGGGGAACATGACATCCCACTCTGTCTGGGGAACATGACATCCCACTCTGTCTGGGGAACATGACATCCCACTCTGTCTGGGGAACATGACATCCCACTCTGTCTGGGGAACATGACATCCCACTCTGTCTGGGGAACATGACATCCCACTCTGTCTGGGGAACATGACATCCCACTCTGTCTGGGGAACATGACATCCCACTCTGTCTGGGGAACATGACATCCCACTCTGTCTGAGGAACATGACATCCCACTCTGTCTGGGGAACATGACATCCCACTCTGTCTGGGGAACATGACATCCCACTCTGTCTGGGGAACATGACATCCCACTCTGTCTGGGGAACATGACATCCCTCGCTGTCTGGGGAACATGACATCCCTCTCTGTCTGGGGAACATGACATCCCTCTCTGTCTGGGGAACATGACATCCCACTCTGTCTGGGGAACATGACATCCCACTCTGTCTGGGGAACATGACATCCCACTCTGTCTGGGGAACATGACATCCCACTCTGTCTGGGGAACATGACATCCCACTCTGTCTGGGGAACATGACATTCTACTCTGTCTGAGGAACATGACCTACCACTCTGTCTGAGGAACATGACATTCCACTCTGTCTGAGGAACACGACATGCACTCTGTCATTCCGATTGGAACGCTGGCAGAGCTCAGAGCTTGTGGGGGGCGCAGCTCGTGTGACTAATCGCAGGTATTTGAAGAAACCTTAGGAGTCTTCAAAGATGGTGCCAGTTTGCCCATGTAATAGCATGCGCACAATTGACGTTGTGAGAAGAAATCAATACGAGGAGGCAAGAACACTTCCATACGTGATTAACCACAGCAGAAAAGTGCAGGAGTAATTCAAAAACATAAGAACATAAAAAAGAACATTCCTGTGGCTTTGTTTACATTTCCTTTCACAACTCTCAGAAAATACTCTTAATAGTTCAGTCTCTTAATAGCTGTTTGCTAAAGGCACTGCACTTATAGTCTAAATGATTTCTGATATTATGTGGTATGTTTTTTTTTAAGACACGGGTGCTACTGGGACAAACAATCAATGTAATAGGATACAGGGAAGCTTGTGTGTGTGTGTCTTCCTTCAACTGCGTTGTGTACAACAAGCTGTACATCTACAGCTCTGCTCAATTTCAGATTACCCTGAACATTTGCTGTGGAATGCCAGAGACTTGTCAAGACAACTTGTAAGGTGATTACGGCAATACTGCTGTGAACAGATGAACAGTGAATGCCTGTTCTTTCCTGCACAGACTGCACTGGCGCCTTTTATTCAATAACACTGTTGACAGACCATCAAACATTTGTATCATGTGTGAGATGATGAATATGAATGGAGGACATTTGTTATAGAAAGACAGATGATTTAGTATTGATTATAAGCCATGTAAAAACGTCTTTTTTATTTACTTAATCTTAAAGCTGTTATACGCTGCGATGTGATGCAAAAAAAGCAAAGAGAAGATGCAAATGCGGATATCGGAAATAAAGCAGCACGGAGATTCGACGTCTCATGCCAGAGCTGAAACTTTATAAGCAGCGCTTTCAGTTGTCGGTAACCCAGTCTGATTCACTGCAGCAGATGTTAACCCCACGTTTAGCTAAGCAGGGGACACACAACAGGGAGCCTGCGGACCCAGAGCAGCGACCAGCCACGGGTTTGACAGCGGACAGCGTCATCAATGTTGCTATGTTTACTCCATTACATTTACTTAAGGACCTTTCTGAACAAACTGTGCTTTTAAGAGTTGTTTTAAAAGCGGGTACTCAATACTCTTACTCAAGGTCAAAAATGTACTTTTACTTATGTAGCAAACTGCTTCAATGGGATTTTGGTCAGTGGACTGGGGTGACCACTGCAAAAGCTCAATCGGTGTGGTCAGTGAACCATTATGATGTGGATTTATAGTTTTGCTTTGGACCATTGTCCTTCCCGGAAGTCCAGTCACAGCCGAGCCTACTCTGACAGACGCTGATTTTGATTGAAATCCTCTGGTATTGCAGGGAGTCTATAATGTCATGTATCTTAACTAGATTCTCTTTAAATTGTCTCTGCCCATAGAACCCAAAGTTTCAATCATGTTTGATAAACAACAGGGGATTACTTCTGCTATTACTCCTACCAAGCCTTTCAAATAGTGGAGGAGACATATAGTGTTGTCCTGAGAGAAATGTGAACATATGTAATGAACTGCTGCAACTGTAAAAATGCAATCCAGTCTTTTTTATTAGAATTTCCTGAAGTATTCCTCAGGAAAACAAAATTATTTCAATAATTTAGCCATTTTAGAAAATATCAAGAAGGTTCTGCCGCACAGTGTATTATTTTAAGTCTGTTACAGTGTATTATTTTAGGTTTTTTAATCAATTAAGATGCACAGAATGAAAGAATTCAGGTTTTAAGTCTAAGGATCATTTGAATATTGGGAATACTTACAAAAACAGACAAAACAGAATAAGGAGAGAGTGTGTGGTTTCATTCCCACCTCTGCCATGTTGATGACTCCCACAGCCAGGGTCTTGTAGCCCAGAATAGTTCGGTTCTTATAGCGTTTCCTCCTCTGAAGCATAATCTGCAAGCGGTTAGCATCTCGCTTCAGGAAGTGTGGATACTGGAGAGAAATATTAGGAAAACACATCAGAAAGAAGAGTGATTTCACAGCACAGAACAGTACTTTTACAACTGTTGCAGAACATTACAGTACACTTTTCGGAACAACTGTAGCATATCTGGTCCCACAAGAATTCTCTTTCACACACTCACACATATACACACACACACACACACACACACACACACACACACACACACACACACACACACGTTTCCATGTATGTTCCTATTCTACCACCTCCATCAGCTTTGATATTTGAACAAATGCACAATATTGTGATTAACAATCCAAATCTTACACAACGATCAGTTCTAGGAATTGCGCATTAAACGGCACTCTGTCTGTTAAACTGCGCTGTGTCTGTTAAACTGCACTGTGTCTGCTTTACATGCACTGTGTCTGTTAAACTCTGCTGCGTCTGCATTACCTGCACCGTATCTGTTAAATTGGGAAGCGTCTGTGTTACCTGCAGGGAGAACGTGAGCTCCAGGTCGGTCTCCATCAGGCCGCTGGGAGGGAGAATGTACTCGTTGGATCTCAGGATGCGCTTAGAGCCCTGACGACACAAGACATTCTTCTCAATCAAAAATCAGTTGATGCTTGTCACTCGTCATTTCATCATGTGATAGAAATTTCACTCA
This sequence comes from Electrophorus electricus, assembly GCF_041902795.1. NCBI lineage: Eukaryota > Metazoa > Chordata > Actinopteri > Gymnotiformes > Gymnotidae > Electrophorus > Electrophorus electricus. Next base: position 2,881,292 of record NC_137522.1, read on the forward strand.
AAACAGGAAAGCAAAAGAAATCAACTAATAGTAACTGTCAGTGGGCAGCACTGTGCCTTCCTTGCTGAACAGGGGCAGTGGTTGCTCATTGGTTAAGGCACTTGTCTTGTAATGAGTAGGTTGCTACTGTTGGGTCCCTGAGCAAGGCCCTTAACCCTCAATTTGTACACAGTTATAATTGTAAGCCTTTTTGGATAAAAGCGTCAGCTAAATGCCGTAAACAGGGCAAAATATCTTAGATTCTTAAGAGTTCAGACTGATTGCAATAATAACATATGTCTTGTTCTCACACACAGACCTTTTTCCCACAGCTGCTGCACACCATCAGGTTTCCCTGCCTGTACACAAAATAGATAGATGAATGTGTCCTGAGTTATATGCCAGCATGTGGGTATTTGCACCCCGTTCAGGGGGCTCTTGGTGTCTCCAGCAGCAGAAACCCCAGTTACTTCAGCATCTGTCTCATTGCTGCGTAACACAGCGTACAGAGAGAAAACAGGCCCAGTGCCCAAATTGCCTGCATAAGGGTTATCTCTACCACCAGTACCTACGTACGTACGTACACACACACACACACACACACACACACACACACACACACACACACACACACACACACACACACACACACACACACACACACACACACAGCTGAATCAGGCAACGCAAGAGTGTTCCTTTCTGCTTCCAGTGGAAGACTCAAAATCAGGCAGTGTTTCTGTTTGACTTCCACAGAGATGGCCCATGTTTAACCCAACATGGGTCTTATGTTGGATTATTTTCAGACCAAAAAAGATAATCCGCCTCGTTCCCAGAATGGAGACATTTACATCAACATCCAGATCAGTGACCCGAGTCAGTCACGGTGTCACACTCTAAATGCATGTTCATCATCAGAGTCATTCAAAGGGAATGTAGTGGCCATTTTGCATGACGTTAAATGTGAGCTAGCACTTTCACAGATAGCACTTTTGGCTGGTAGCAAGCAAACGATGTTTCCTATCTCTCAGTTACTTGGAAGTCTTCCAGAAACACTGAAGCTCTTCAGAATCTCTTGTTCTACATTCGGATTTTTCATGCAGAGGGACAAAATAACACAGAGAGAAAAACTAAAAGTGTGAGAATAAGTGGAAAAAAGAGGATGAGCACAGTCACTGTGATGTGAGTGATTCTGCCAAAACAGAATCATGCGAGACATTTTGAGGAAGT